>NW_025335268.1:92232370-92296662 GCF_004798865.1 Varanus komodoensis
GTCCCTTGGACCGCAAGGCGATCAAACCGGTCAGTCTTAGAGGAGATCAACCCTAACTGCTCTTTAGAAGGCCAGATACTGAAGATGAAACTCAAATACATTGGCCACCTAATGAGAAGGAAGGACTCCCTGGAGAAGAGTCTAATGCTGGGAACAATAGATGGCAAAAGAAGAAGGGGACGGCAGAGGATGAGGTGGCTAGATGGAGTCACTGAAGCAGTCGGTGTGAACTTAGGTGGACTCTGGGAGATGGTAGAGGACAGGAAGGCCTGGAGGAATGTTGTCCATGGGGTCGCGACTAACAACAACAACAACAGCCTAATCAATGGTGTTAACTATAATAATTGCTATGTAAAAATAACAGAAGCATGTTAAATATCAAGACATTATAAAAATCCAAGTACAGCTGGCTTTGAAAACAATGGTTTTCAACTCAAACAGTTGCACGTTCATTCAGTCTTAAAAATCTGTTTAATCCCATAAGCACAGCTGAATGCAGCTGTTACAAAATATAGAGGTGTAATTCATCATCCTGAAAGATGAATCATCCATAGCTCTTCTTCACCTATTTCTTGGTACAAACTTTCTCTGATAAAAATTACTTTGGTTTAGATTCTATTTCATCCAGAGGATTTTTGATACTTTAGCCTGGAATGTCCTACTGTTTCAGAGGTCTATTTGAGGAGCAACATTTTGCATAAGTGAAGAAGAAATGAGCAATTCATGAAGATATATTGAAAATTCATATATATTGAATTTTGTATATTCTCCTACAGCCGCTGCTGAAGACATGAGTCAGAACACACCTTAGCACTAAACTGTTTTTTAAGATTGGATGGACAGTTTGTTTCACTTGAAATTTATTGTTTCTAAGACTGGTTATACTTTGTCTGATCCTAAAAAATGCCTAATTAAATGTGAGCCTCAGTATATTATTGCCCATCATGTCAGAGTTCTTTGATTATTTCAAGGTGAACCTATGGTCCCCCAGATGTTGTGAAATTACAGCATCCATCATACTTGCCCATTGAATAGATATGCTGACTGGGGCTAATGGGAGTTGGAAACCAGCAACAGCTGGAGGACTACAAATTCTGCATCCTGGTTTACTGACTAGTAAGTTAGGAAGACTTTTATCAGAACTCCAGTGCATAGGCCGATCAATCATTATGGCTCTATATTATTATAGAACAGTAAAATAGGTTTTACGACTGTGTATTGTAATAATATTGCTTAATTCAGTCATTCTTTTTGTGAATTATTGTGCAGAAAGCACAATGTTTGAATCTATAGGTTTTCTGAATCCGGTGTCAGTTGTAAAGAACATAATTGCAATAATGGATACATGTGCTTATATTTGTGTGCTGCCATTGAGTCACAGATTGCCTTTGAAACTAACCTCTGTCATAGTATTCTGCATCTGTAAAACAAGAGAGTATTTTCCAGATTTATTATATATGCATAATTATTTGGCAATATACACGTGTGTGATTCAGCTAGTTTCCTGTCATATGGCTCACTTAAGTTTTCTGTTCTGCATATATAGTTTGTTCTTTCTTTCAGGTTGTAGCACAGTTACATTGGGTTCTGTACAAGCCTGGTGCTATATAATGTGCATTGTATGTTGGCCAGATTTGTCAAAAACTACTCTTCACTGCTCCAGGCACTGGTTTAATATATTTCCATTTCTTCTTTTATTAATTATAACTTGTTTTTAGTTTTTCAGTTCTATAGATATTTATGTGGCAGGCACACAGTATGCATTAATAACCCCCTGTATGGAAATCATTGCCTGTATTTTCTTTTTCCTTTCTTTGCATTTATTGCCCCATTCCAAAAGATTTCCCTTATATCATCCCTACTTCTAGAAAAAACAATTCCTGATTCAATTCAATTTGACTGAAAGTGCCACTTGCCATTTGCAATTGCAGTTTCACCCCACATCTAGGTTGGTGTTATAATCCCATACTAGTTTATCACAGGTGCTGCAAATTCCATGTTTTCTGTACACTCTTTTTAAAAGAAATACTACTCTGCTGATAAACGTTTTTGTAAAATCATTCTTACAAATCTTAATATAAAATTTCAGTGATCAGGCAATAGTAAACCTTTATTTTGTTACAAATAAAATCTGTTTTAAAATTGTAACTTGAAAAATTATATCTGCTACAGATTAAGTATCTGACCATGGTTTAATAACTTACATCTTGGTCTCAGCGTTCATCACCTATAAAATGATAGTTGTAATTGTTTACCTGTGGCTATGTTTTGTGTAGCTTTCCTGATACATTTTCGGGTATTGATATTAGGGTATTGAAATCTGTCATAACTAAGGTGTTTATTCACCCTCGTGTTGGCAGATAATTTTCATTTTGTCACAGGCTATTGCTGGTGGAACCTGGGGCTCTGGTTAAAAAAAAACCTTGCAATTTGAAAACTCACCACTGTTTTAATGTATTACCTCCAACCACTAGTTAATACTGCACTGGAACATCAGAAACTGCCTTACACTCAGTCAGACCATTGGTCAGCTAACCCAGTATTGCTGACAGGGACTAGCAGTGACTTTCCAAGGTTTCAGGCAGGATTGTTTCCTAGCTGTGGCTGGAGATGCCAGGGATTGAATCTGAGACCTCCTCCATGCAAATCAGGTACACTGCAGCTAAGCCATTGGTCTTTCCATACTACAGTCCCATCACAGAAAAAAAATGAAGATAGGGACATACGAAGCTTCTAGCCCATCTAGCACAGTACTGTAAACACAGACATGTAGTAGCTGTCCAGATTTTCATACTGTTCTCTTTCTTAGCCCTTCCTGGGGATGTCATCCACCAACCTTGTGCATTAAATGCTATATCTTTGGTATAGATTATACATTTTCCTTGTGTTTTATCCTCTGCAAATTCCAGTGTGTGTAATTGGGGGGAGAAATCATATTTCACTGGTAGTAGAGCATGTAGCTTACATGGAGAAGTCCCAGGTTCAGTCCTTGGCATATCCAGCTTAAAAAGCCATCAGGCAGCAAGAGGGAAAGAGCCCTGCCTGAAATCCTGGAGAACTACTGTCAGTCCAAATAGGCAATATTAAAACTATTACAAGGCAGCTTTGTGTGTGCTACATACAGATATTGTTTGTTCAAGTATGGCAATGTGTAATTTGAGCATACCAAACATACAGTAAGTTTCCATGCAGACCTGAACACTTCTGTTGATGATGTGTCTACTGAGATGTTGAGTGCATTGTCCCATCTTGTTTTGTGGGATAAGTTTCTGGACAAGGTGTTGGAGTGGGTGGTGGCGGGACAACTCCAGGCACTCTTGGATGAAACTGATTATCTGGACCCATTTCAGTCCGGTTTCAGACCCAGTTATGGTACTGAATCTGCCTTGGTCACCCTATATGATGACCTGTGCAGGGAGAGGGACAGGGGAGTGTGTCCCTGTTGGTTCTCCTGAACCTCTCAGTGGCTTTTGATACCATTGACCATGGTATCTTCTGCATAGGCTGTCAGGACTGGGAGTAGGAGGCACTGCTTGGCAGTGGTTCTGCACTTACCTTGCTGGCCGATTCCAGAAGGTGGTGCTGGGGGACTTTGACTCTGCACCACGGCAACTCAGCCATGGAGTACCGCAGGGATCCATTTTGTCCCCCTTGCTATTTAACATCTACATGAAACCGTTGGGAGAGGTCATCAGGAGGTTTGGGCTGCGGAGTCATCAGTATGCTGATGACACCCAGCTCTGCCTCTCCTTTTCAACTAATCCGGGTGAGGCAGTGGCTGTGCTGAACCGGTGCCTGGCCGAGGTAATGGGCTGGATGAGGGCCAATAAACTGAAGCTCAATCCAGATAAGATGGAGGTTCTGTTGGCCGGTGATTCGAGTTTCCGGGTTAGTGACCTGGGCCCTGCCCTGGATGGGATTGCACTCCCTCTAAAGGACAGGGTCCACAGTTTAGGAGTGCTGCTTGACCCGGAACTGTCCCTGGAAGCCCAGGTGACAGCGGTGGCGAGGAGTGCTTTCCTTCAGCTCCGGCTGATGTATCAGCTGCGTCCTTACCTGGAGGAGAACTGCCTGGCAACAGTGACACATGCACTGGTTACCTCCCGTTTGGACTACTGTAATGCACTCTGTGTGGGGTTGCCCTTGAAGACGGCCTGGATACTTCTGATGGTGCAAAATAGAGCTGCCAGGATGCTGTTGGGGATTGGTCCTCTAGTCCTCTTATCACATAACTCGACATCTCACATAACTCCAGTCCTCCATCAGCTCCTTTGGCTTCCCATTGAAGTCCGGGCTCAATTCAAGGTGCTGGTTATTACCTATAAAGCCCTAAATGGCTTGGGACCAGGATACCTAAAGGAACGTCTTTTTCCCTATATGCCCTCCCCCCCCCTAAGGTCGGCAGCAGAGACCCTCCTGCAGGAACCCTCTTTGAAAGAGGTTAGGAGACAGAGTACTTGGAGGAGAGCTTTCTCTGCGGTGGCGCCCCGACTATGGAATGCGCTCCCTAGAGAGGTCTGTCTGGCACCCTCATCATATGCTTTTCAGCGCCAGGTCAAGACTTTTTTATTTAACCGATATTTTAAAGTTAATTAATTTTAATGGTATATTTATTTATTTAATTCATTTTAACTATGTTATTTTATACTGTCATGGTATAGCCAATTTATTTATTTGTTTAGGATTGGAGGGTTTTAATGTTTGTAAACCACCCAGAGAGCCCTCTGGGCTATTAGGGTGGTATATAAATGCAAATAATAAATAAATAATGAATAAGTTCAATTTTGGATCCTATGGCTGTGGACAAGACATGTGGAGCATCTCTGTGACTCACCTCATGCTCACTCGGCACTTTTCCTGGCTTATTAGAGTAGAATTCAGGAAACAGACCAGATAGACTGTGGAAATGGTGAGCGCATCACTACATGATGGTGTGGTTCCTAATGTCTTGAAGAAGGCAGTGGATGAGGCAGAGAAATTTGTGATAACTCATGCTGTCATAAATACCACTACTTGAGTAAGGTGCATAAGAGAGTAGTGGCGTTTCAGCTGCAGGTTTCCTTGTACTGATTAAGAATGCTGGACTGAGACTGCAGATCTGGGTTCTAGCACTCACTCAGCCATGAAAGTTGGGCAACTTTGAGCCAGTAATGAACTCTCATTCTAACCTACCTCACAGCATTGTTGTTGTAAGGATACAGTGGAGAAGACATGAACCTTGTAAGCTGCCTTGGATTCCTTCCAAGAGGAATAAAGGTGAAGTATGTACATAATGTAATAATAATAATTGTATCATTCCAGTCTAGGTTTAGGAAATGGAATAAGTCTTAGTCACCTTGATGGAGGACCTTTGGGAGAGGGACAGGGGAAGTGTGATTCTGTTATTTCTTCTTGATCACTCAGCAGTTTCTGGTACAGTTGTCCACATTGTCCTCCTGGACTCTAAGTTGGGAGTCAGAGGTACTGTTATACAATGGTTCAGCTTTTAATTGTAGGGTCAGTTCCAGAAACTAGCATTAGGTGACTGTGCCTTGGCTGTTGGATACAGACATTAGAAGATTTGAGGCAAGATGTTCCCCGGTTCTTTTTCTTTCTGACATCTGAATCAGGGGATGCAGTTACAGTGTGGACAAGGGCAAATAAACTGAACCCTGATAAGACGGAGACCCTATGGGTGGACAGTTCCAGGTATGAAAGCAGGACTGTTTGTCTGTTCCAGATGGGTCATAATCACTCTGAAGGAGCAGGTATGTTATTTGAGGGTGCTTCTGGATTCATCTGTGTCACCTCAGTGGTATGGAGCTCCCATAAGCAGTTTTCATTGGTGCACCAACTATGCCTGTTGTGGATAGGAACAGTCCAAGCATGGTAACTCATGTATTGATAACTTCATGATTGTTGTTGTTATTGTTTAGTTGTAAAGTCATGTCTGAATCCTGCACTTCATGATCAGGATATTTTAATTTGCTCCATGTGGGGCTGCCCCTGTGCCTAATTTGGAAGCTACAATTAATCCAGAATGTAACAGTTAGGGTGCTCACTGGGATACCCAGTTATGTTCCCATAAACAAATGTGTTGAAAGAACTGCA
Source organism: Varanus komodoensis (assembly GCF_004798865.1). NCBI lineage: Eukaryota > Metazoa > Chordata > Lepidosauria > Squamata > Varanidae > Varanus > Varanus komodoensis. The sequence continues at coordinate 92,238,461 of NW_025335268.1, forward strand.
TGGGTTTCCCACTAGCTACCAAGACATGTTCAGGCTGTCATTGTCATATAAAAACCTAAACTTGACACCGGGATATGTATGGAGCAGAGCTCCCATTTTAAGTCACCCATCCAGATTCAAGCAAGCCCAACCCTGCTTGGCTTCCAAGATTAGGCAGGATCAGGCACCTCAGGTTATATAAAAGTGTATGGTTGACACAGTGCATAAAGTCTTACAAGTTGGACTGGAAACTTTTATTTCTTACACCAAATGTTCTTTTTTAATGCCATTTGGTGACAGGCATGAATGAGGATCTGAGTAGACACATATACTAGGCAAAGGAGCACTTCCTTTGATATGTTCTAAATTTACTCATCAGTAATGCCACCATAACCTTTTGTTCTCATATAAAGGAAACAATTAAAAAAAACAAGGTCTGAGCCTATAAATGTTCATTCACCAAACAGCCAAACAAATACCATAAGAAATCCATGAAATCAAACTTGTGTGCTTTCTCTAGGGGTCTTGGTTTTATATGCAGTAGCAGTCATATGTTACTCAAAAGTGTATATCAGTATAAAGACCTATTAAATTAGGTCTTTACTTCCTAATATGGAAATGCCAAATTTATATCAAGTGAGTGCTGAACTTTTTTAGCTTTCAGATCTCAACTCTGATTGCTGTTGTACTGGAAAACCAAGAGCATGGATTTACAATATACAGTACAAAGTCTCTGCTGCTATGTGGGGCAAGGTGCTCAGTGTTACCAAAGAAGCATGGCTGGTTTCAGATTTATTTGAAAGGAAGATGCCTTTGGTTGATTACATATGCACACTCATAACAGTTTTGTGCATTTTGTTCCCAAGTTTTCCTAGCCATCTTGGAAACAATGGAACAGGCCTGCAGTTAGTTTAGGAGACTATCTATTGTATTTTCATCTAAAACAGTTTTAAACTGGAAAACAACAAAGAAAAAACTATTTCGTGTGGACTCAATTAATTTTCTGTAGACTATGACAGCCTCTATTACCATAAAATTAAAAGATCACTCAGATTCTCAGGCCAAGTAAAATTAAACCTTTCATTAGGGGCACCATATGATGATGATGAGCATGATGATGATAAGAAGAGAGGTTTCAAGTTGCAAAGAATTAAACAGGAAAGGAAAAAAGTAAGCTCTTGATGTTAACTGGGTCCTTGTTTTGCAGTTTTAAGATGGCAAATGGGCCCCCAGTTAGTTTTATCATGCACATATTAGTAATACTAATATATTAATGCCACTTAATACGTTAAAATCCTGAGTGGTTCACATATTAATATTAAAATTCACATTTAAAATACATTATTAAGAACTATTGTAATTACAAAAACAATATAGAGCAGTACAAAGAGCCGTAAGATGGAGCAGCATATGATTAATTGCAAACCAGGGAAATCTTGGGTGAACAAGCATATTTTTAGAAGGTGTTTGAAATGTGCCACATTTTCTGTCTCCCAAACTCTACAGAGGAGAGTTTTCTAGAAGGTGGTTCTGCCACTGAGAAGGTCAGTTGTTGAAGTATTACGAAAGAACATTCTGTTGGTTGTGGAATGATCAGCAACACCCCCCCCCCCCCCCCCCCGTTATGAACTGCCCAGAGAGCTTCAACTATGAGTAGCATAGAAATGTAATGTAGTAATAATAAGACAACCTGATGCATATTGGATTGACATTGGCTGCACACAGGTGGACTCCTCTTTTGTATGTAAAGCTCACTTCCTTATTGGATTATTTATCTTTTTTTAGTAAGGTGTATATTAAATCTACTGTTTGTTTTTAATTCCCAAATTATTGGTCTGATTTTCTATGCTAACTACGTCTGTGAGAGACAGGTGTTAAATCTGCATTGCGTAAGCTTAAGTCCTCATTTTCTAGAAACTGTAGTATCCCTGGACAAGTTGCTTAATTATTCAGCTACTCATGGAGTTAGGGGCTTTTCCCTAATGTTTAATTTTGTCACATGGGATATTTAAAAGACTGTGTAAACTCATTCTGTGAGCCAAATAGCCTCGATGCATATAGAATCATGGTATGTGTGTACATGTGTGGTGAAAAATTCTGTAGTACACATTTAAGAACTTACGGAAGATGTGGACTCTGCCTCTGAATGTATATATCCTGCTCATACAACAATGAAGAAAAGCTATATTTCTTGCAGCAAGGCAACCTGGATATGTGTGATGATGGTGGTGGTTTGGAGACTATCATATCACTGTTCTGGATTGTGATAAAAACTACTATAGCAGTTCTATGAATAGAATTTAGTGAAGGATTATTTGGTAGTGTTTGTCACCTGGAAGGGTTCAAAGGTCCCCCCTTGCTATTAAAAGAAACGCGATTGCTCAATGGAAGATTCTGTTTCTTCAGTATCTGAGGAAGTAGTTTGTACTCAGAAACTTAAGTCCCGATAAGGAAGACATTATTTTCCATTTTCATCTTCTCCTGGTACCTCTGCAACTTGTAAACAATTCTCTTACCTTGCAGGTTATTACTCCATGTCGAAAACTCATCTTGTGTGCAGATAACAGAAAAGAAATGGAAGACTGGATTGCAGCACTGAAGACTGTACAGAATCGTGAACATTTTGAGGTAGCCTTATTTATTATAGCCTGACCTCCAACTTCCTTCTTTCTTTCCTCCTTCCTTCCTTCCTTCCTTCCTTCTAGCTTTTGTATGCCATCCTTTATATCAATATCTCAGGACGGCTTACCACTTGCCATTCATATATGATGTCTGTTTCATCAGTATGGTTCCTTATTCTGCGGGGTAATTGCATCAGAACATCTTATAAGTAATATAAATTTAAAATGGCTACTCTGTAGTACAAAGATCTTCCAGTCTTGTAATTGTGATTAATCCAAGATAGGAAAGAATAATTGAATTTGTATGTTTGTTTATTTATTAAAAGCTTTTCTATCCCTTCCCCTACAGAATGTCTCAGGATGGCTTACAATAAATAACTAGAACAGCCCCACAGAATCTGGCCATAATATACTAAAACTCCAATTAAAATTAATTAAACATTAAAATAATGGGAAAGGGTGTTGCCTGACACCAAAAAGAATATTTTCCCCAAAATGAATGATACTACTCAATTACTATCTTTGGTTTAGAGTACAACAATAAAATAGAAGAGCTGTGTGTAGTATAAGAGTTAGTATTCAAGTACTGGTTTTATTTTGGAAACCACCTCTTCTATGGTTGTACAAGTTGAAAACAAATGCATGTACACATGTGTGCATGTGTGTGCATATACATAATGTTATATATCTGCATGACAATAAATGATCAGTTGGTAAAAGTACAGTGACAACTTGAGGGAGAACATTGGCACTTCCTGCTCCCCCCTGCTCCCATCCATTCTTGATGCTGCAACCTGTGCTGAGAAGGATTGGTGGATGATTTTATCCTGCAGTAAGGAGTTGGATTAGATACGGTTAGAGAACCTGTTTCAGCCCAAAGTCCAAATGCAATTTTATAAAGCCTTTTGAGGTCACATTCCAGTGGTTACTGGGACCAAAGGGGCCAAAAATAGCAGTATATTGCAGATTAAAGCCCTTATTACCAGTATTTAAGCCTTGAAAGCAGCCTTTCATTTGTTTAAAATGGTGAAAAACTGCACAAAACCTGTGAAGCCCCTAAACAATTGTGGGGCCAAAGGAAGGCTGTCCAAGGAACCCAGGAGTATAGATTGGGGCCCTAGTTTAGATTTTTATTCCCTTCCAACTCTGGTTAAATGACAATCTTTATTATTAATGCTCATGGAGAAAGCTTAGTCTCAGAATCCCTCTTGTTTGTAGCTATCAAATCTGCAATTTACAAAATTCAAGGTTGACTGTATTCTAGTGCTCAGTGCAGAAATGCTTGCTGGGCATTTCATTCACATTTCACCCCATGCTGTCCTTTCAGTTTATTGTTCATTTTCCTCCTGTTTGCCTTACAGCATGACATTCTTGTCCCTTCTGTTTTTCTGTAGCTATGGAGATAATGCTTCTGTCTCATAAAAATGATTTTAAAAGCTCAATTTTATATTTGTTGTAGTGGCCATAGGAATAACAGCTTAGCATTTCTGAATTCATTTTCAGTCCACCCAGTACAGTATGGACCATTTCTCAGGGATGCATAACTGGTACGCCTGTTCACATGCTCGACCAACATACTGCAATGTGTGTCGGGAGGCACTTTCTGGGGTTACATCCCATGGACTCTCTTGTGAAGGTAACAGCCATTTATACTATCCTAGCTGAGGCATGAATACATTCATCTTGCAGGAAGGCATCAGTTGGAACCAAACTGCATTAGTCCATAGCCATTCAGGATGGATATACAGTATATCACAGAAGTGAGTACACCCCTCACATTTTGTAAATATTTTATTACATCTTTTCATGTGACGGCCCTGAAGAAATGACACTTTGCTACAATGTAAAGTAGTGAGTATACAGCTTGTATAACAGTGTAAATTTGCTGTCCCCTCAAATCACTCAACACACAGCCATTAATGTCTAAACCGCTGGCAACAAAAGTGAGTACACCCCTAAGTGAAACTGTCCAAATTGGGCATTATTAGCCATTTCCCCTCCCTGGTGTCATGTGACTCGTTAGTGTTACAAGGTCTCAGGTGTGAATGGGGAGCAGGTGTGTTAAATTTGGTGTTATCGCTCTCTCTCATACTGGTCACTGGAAGTTCAACATGGCACCTCATGGCAAAGAACTCTCTGGGGATCTGAAAAAAAGAATTGTTGCTCTACATAAAGATGGCCTAGGCTATAACAAGATTGCCAAGACCCTGAAACTGAGCTGCAAGAAGTTGAGTGCACGTGCTCAGTGTCATATCCAGAGGTTGGCTTTGGGAAATAGATGTATGAGTGCTGTCAGCATTGCTGCAGAGGTTGAAGGGGTGGTGGGTCAGCCTGTTAGTGCTCAGACCAAACACTGCACACTGCATGAAATTGGTCTACAGGACTGTCATCCCAAAATGAAGCCTCTTCTAAAGATGATGCACAAGAAAGCCTGCAAACAGTTTGCTGAAGACGAGCCGACTAAGGACATGGATTAGTGGAACCATGTCCTGTGGTCTGATGAGACCAAGATAAACTTATTTGGTTCAGATGGTGTCAAGCGTGTGTGGTGACAACCAGGTGAGGAGTACAAAGACAAGTGTGTCTTGCCTACAGTCAAGCATGGTGGTGGGAGTGTCATGGTCTGGGGCTGCATGAGTGCTGCTGGTACTGGGGAGCTACAGTTCATTAAGGGAATCATGAATGCCAACATGTACTGTGACATACTGAAGCAGAGCATTATCCCCTCCCTTCGGAAACTGGGCCGGGCAGTATTCCAACACGATAATGACCCCAAACACACCTCAAGATGTCAACTGCCCTGCTAAAGAAGTTGCGGGTAAAGGTGATGGACTGGCCAAGCATGTCTCCAGAACTAAACCCTATCGAGCATCTGTGGGTCATCCTGAAATGGAAGGTGGAGGAGCGCAAGGTCTCTTAACATCCACCAGCTCCGTGATGTCATCATGGAGGAGTGGAAGAGGACTCCAGTGGCAACCTGTGAAGCTCTGGTGAACTCCATGCCCAAGAGGGTTAAGGCAGTGCTGGAAAATAATGGTGGCCACACAAAATATTGACACTTTGGGCCCAATTTGGACAGTTTCACTTAGGGGTGTACTCACTTTTGTTGCCAGCAGTTTAGACATTAATGGCTATGTGTTGAGTGATTTTGAGGGGACAGCAAATTTACAGTTATAGAAGCTGAATACTCACTACATTGTAGCAAAGTGCCATTTCTTCAGGGTTGTCACATGAAAAGATATAATATTTACAAAATGTGAGGGGTGTACTCACTTCTTTGATATACTGTAATAGTCTAAGCCTTCCATGTCCTCTGTCAAAACTTGCAAATGGTTCCAGATATGTAAATCCTCTTTTGATTGCAAATGAAGAATGAGGAGAATGATGCAAAATTATGTATGTATGTATGTGATAGATAATTGTGACCATGCAATATGCTAGTAGCTTCTAGGATTGAGTACTGTAATCTAGTGTACATGGGACCGACTTTGAACATTGCAGTGGGTTCAAAATTGAGCCACTAGGTTGCTAACTGAGACTAGTTTTGGGGAACTCATCTCACCAATAATTAAAGAATGTGTTAGTCAACTTGTGATTAATTTCTGAGTGCAGTTCTAAGTGATAGTAGTTATCTTTGGATCTCAGAACCTAGAGGAAGCTTCCTTCCACATCATTCTGTCCATGAGCTTAGGAAAATTTTACACAAACTCTTCTTGATGTCTCTGTCATCCTGAGGTCACCTAGGTGGTGAGTGGAGAGGGGTGCCTTGGTGGTAACAGTTTATGGAATTCTCTCCCCACAAGAGACTTACCTGGCAACTACATGGCTGTCCTTTCAGCATTTTCCTCCTCCCAGGCTTTTAGAATTTTAGAGAGTTCTTACATTTTTAAGATTCTTAGGGTGTTATAAATGTTGTGGGAGGGAACATCCATCTAAAGTCCAGAATGCCATTTTGGATTATCTGAGCAATGGAACTGTAATGAAAGAAATTTATCTGCTAATTCATTATCATTGCTATTTCCTATAGAATTGCTAGAGTAGTTTAGAATATTTTTGGTAAACTATGCCTGCTTCAAATGTGTCATTTGAGAATGGGAATTGTTATAATATTTTGAGAATAATTGGCTTTAGAACAGAACCAAATTGGTTAGGTATTTGATGCTAAAACGAAAGAAAACTAGTATTTTTAAATTTAGCATTTTAGTTAGGCATAACCTAGGAGTTTGCTGTGATCAGCTCATTATAGAGACTGTGCTTAGAAAGATTGATCTCCCTCCCCCTTTTTTTCTAGTATGCAAATTTAAAGCCCACAAGAGGTGTGCTGTCCGTGCAACGAATAACTGCAAATGGACAACGTTGGCATCTATTGGAAAAGATATCATTGAAGATGAAGATGGGGTAGGTACAAGACCTTTTGTCATGTGGGGAAAGCTAGCCTGAATCTAGACATACACCCTCCTTCTCTAAGGTGCTCTGGGGATGAGTGGGAGGAAGGTCTATATGTACTTCTAGAGCGTAAGGAAGTGGCACTCTTTATTCCAAAGATGAGTCCAACAAAGCAGAAAACTTCAGAACAACTTCACAAAGTCACTGTGGGTGGGAATAGCCAAAAGTAATAACCCTGCTTGGGATATACTGTGGCCAGAACTCTGGGGTGCTCTAAAGTGTGGAAAGTTAGCAGGTTAGCTCTCAAAAGGAGAAAATATAAAAAATGGTTGATTTTATTTACCCTGCATGTTAATATTATTACTCTGACAAAGGTTTATATGTTAGCTGTCCCTATGATAAACTATTCTAGAGAGAGAATGGTTCTTGGTTCAATCCTAAACAGTGCCAAACCTCAAGTGACAGATGTAGTCAAGCCACTGTTTCATGATGCTATAAAATTAAACATATAAGTTAAGCAAAAGTTGCCAAGAAGTAATTCTAAAAGAGGAAACTTCAAAAATTAGGGGTTTAGTTCAAAGTAAGTTGAAGGGGAAAATCAGGATGCCTAGAGGTAATTTTAAATAGCCATTGTACCTAAAATTTAAAAGACACTCCAGGACACTGAACAGAATTAAATAGAAGCTAAAATTAAATATATACATAAATGCAACAGTTTAGAAGAACAATATGCACATTAGCATGCAAATTCAAAAAGCTATTCAAAGCAAATGTCCAAATGAGGAAAATAACAAGCACAAATTCTGGCAAAACAATTACATACTGGAGATACGTCAAGCAAAAAACAAGTGGAATAAGCAAACTGTTGATAGCATTATGACAAATACAAAGTTCTTAAAATACATCATAAACAGGAAACTACTCATATTGGGCCACTGCATGATAGGGATGGAAATCACAGACACACAGAGTGAATGAGAGCAGCCATTGGTGCAGATGACTGATACCAGTATGTGAAGCACATTTTTTTAGAAAGGGCATCTGTAGACTTAAATTGGTATAGTATGAAATGACAAAAAGAGCCAGTGTGGTGTATGAAATGACAAATTTAAAAAGAGCCAGTGTGGTGTAGTGGTTAAGAGCGTGGGACTGAGACTCAGACGACCTGGGTTCTAGTCCCCACTCAGCCATGGAGCCAACTGGGTGACTTTGGGCCAGTCACAGACTCTCAGCCCAACCTACCTCACAGGGTTGTTGTTGTGGGGATAAGATGGAGGAGGAGAATGACGTAAGCTACCTTGAGCCCTTTGTAGGAAAAAGGCAGGATATAAATCGATAAAGAAAGAAAGAACAAGTATGCATGCAAGGTATCTTATCTTCTCCAAACATCCATGCAAATTAGAAAAGTTACTACCTGTCTCTGGAGCTCCATGGCATCTGCCTGGGGTTTGAGGGAGAGGCAGGAAATTCTTCAATGTACACTGCAGAAGGTCAAAACTCCTGTTGATTCTTACCATCTCAACCACAGCGCAAGTTAGAGAAGACCTGTGTGTCTGTCTCTTGAACCATCTGGCAAACACAGGGGGCTTGGGAGATGTGGATATTTTTGCTGCTTGGATTTGGATAAAAAAAGAAGCAGTGGGAAAGATTCCTTCCTCAAACTTCAGTTTAACAGAAATCTCAGGGATGGGATATGTGCTGTAGAGACTCCTTCTTGCCAGAAGGCCTGCAACATGAACTGATGATTTGATTTGTGGAAGCCTGCCTGGAAGCATCTGACTGTCACTGTTAGGAGCATGCTGGTAGGCCCTTGGTCTGATCCATCAGGGCTGCTTTGATGTTCTTAAGAAGAGAGGCCTTGATTCTGAACCTTGTCAATATTTGCTTCTCTTGAGAGTGATAGAAAAGCAACTATTTAAAATTTTGGAGAAGCCTTAGATAATGTCTTTATTATCTTAGAATGGTAAAGACATACATTTCTTCTTTGTTCGGTTTGCAGATTTCAATGCCACATCAGTGGCTTGAAGGAAATCTACCTGTGAGTGCCAAATGCATGGTGTGTGATAAAACTTGTGGCAGCGTCCTGCGCTTGCAAGACTGGCGCTGTCTCTGGTGCAAAGCCATGGTGAGCTGTGCAGTTACACTGCACTACTGATATATTTTTACATTCTTTTGCTGCATTGTATGTGTGCATCCTGATAATGCCACCTGTGCGAAGAAGAAAGTTTTTAGCTTACTTTTATCATTCTTGTGGTCATGAGAGCATGGGCAAGTATAATAAAATAAATAGCCATCTGTTGATGCTTCTCTGAAGTTTGGAAGACTATCCAATTGCTGTGATCGCAACTTAAGGCATACCTATCAATCTGCCATGATGTTACCAGAATGACAGAAGGACATTTCGCTTGAATTGAATAAACTGAGTGGAATACCAGATGACTGCCTGTCTGGTCCTTTGCCATAAACTAAAGATCACATCTGAAAGCAGTAATAAATATATTGGAGCTTTCAAATGCAGAACTTGAGACCTAAATATAAGCTGCTCTTACATTCTGGGAACTGCATATTAACAGGTTGTATTTGAACACAATTGCATTGAATTATTTTGGATGCATTATTGCTTCTTAATTGCAAATCCTAAAAATAATAAATTTGTTGATGTGAATATTAGAAAAGCAAACAAAAAGAAAGAGGCCTAAGATGTCCAAAACTTCAAACTTTACTATTTTACATGTTAATCGTTTACATTATTTGAGAGAAACATTATGACTAATTACAAACCTTTAAAAAAATATTCAAGGCCTTTGAGAAAGATCAAAGGCTGTTTCTTTGTGTATCTCATTTTTTACCTTTTTTTTATTTTTTTTAACAGAAAAAACCATAAATACAATTGCAACAATAATAATATAACACAACAAGAACACAATAATTAAAAAAAGAATAAATGGAGTGCACCAACCACTCCGGAGACCAATATATAATATATAATATTCTTCAATTAAACCCATATCCCCTCCAGAAATTCATATAATCTTGATTGGGTTTATAGCCTTTGCCTTCTATCAGTACTGCTTTTACAAAATCTTCCCAAATTTCATTATATTCATTTGCTTTCATTAACCCTTTTTAAATTGTTATTTCTGTCATCAGTTTATCATTAATTACCATATTCCATATTTCGTTATACCATTCTTGCCATTGCAAAACCGAATTCTGTTTCCAACATTTAACTATCACTAGCCTAACTGCCATTATCATACTTACAATCAATTCTTTCTTAGCTTCATTTATATCCTGTTTTTCTATCAACAGTAATAACACCATTCTTGGTGACATTTCTAAATTATATTTAAAATTTCTCCAATTTCCTTAAATACCATAATCCAAATCTTTTGTATATTTTCACAATCCCACCACATATGTTTGTAAGTTCCAATCTCTTTACCACATCTCCAACATATATTAGAGTATTTATCATCAATTTGATTTAACTTTACTGGTGTTAAATACCATCTCCATATCACCTTGTGTCCGTGCTCTTTAATTCTTACTGACATACTCTTCTATTCCAACTATACTTCCAATCCTTGTCTTTTATCTCGCCTACATCCATTTCCCAAATTGATTTTAAACTGTTTGTCTGATCCCCTAACTCCATTAATATCCTATAGATTTTGGTAATTCTTCCTTTAGTTGTATATTCATTCTCAGTCGCACATTCTTTTATAATCATTTCAAATTGTGTTAATTGTCTTTCTTCCTTTTTAAATTTGTCCTCTATCTTTATCCATTTTTCTAATTGAATTAAATTTAACCAATTTAATTTAACCTTTGGCAATACATTCCTCAATTCTATTATATTTTTCCAATCTTCCCATTTATATATATGGTTATTTTTTAATTTATTAATCCAATCCTTTAATTCTATTTTTGGGAATTTCTCCATTTCGACCACTGGTGTTAATGGGGAAACTCCCAGGATTAACTGTTGCCTTCATTTTTCCCATACTTCCATTGTAATTTTTAAAAAGAGATTTTGAATTTTCTGAATAATCTTTCTAAACCAGTATGACTCTAAATGATCGCCTGTTTCCCTTTAATTCTTTTAATTCAGTATCAATTCATACTAATTCTTTATTTTGGGCTATAATATCTGGAACTATCTTTAATTGGTTTGCAACCCAATACTTTTTAACATCTGGAATGCCCAATCCTCCTTTTTTTGGTGATTCATACCATAATGCTTTACTTACTCTTGCTCTTTTCCCTCCATTACAATAAACCTCCAATAATTAATGCAATTCCTTTAATTCTTGATCATAAAACCTGATTGGGATCATCCAAAACAAAAAATTAATCTTTGGCAGAATTTTCATTTTTGTTACTGCTATTCTTCCAAACCATGGACATTTTCATATTTTCATATTTTATCTTTTATATCCTTGTTTAACTTTTCATAATTTTTCTTTTTTAATTCTTGGCTGTCTTTTGGAATATCAATTCCTAAATCTCTAATATTATCTACTATTTTTAATTTATATTTTTCTTTTAATTTATCCAATTCTACATTATTATGATTATATAACATCATTTCAGATTTTTCCCAATTAACTTGCAATCCACTGTATTTCCCAAATTCCCTTATATGTAAATATATTCTCTCTATAATATTTATTGGGTCTTGAAATGTTAACAATGTGTCATCGGCAAATAAATTAATTCTGATTTTCTGACATATGCCAATTCCTTCTATCTGTATATCATTTCTAATTGCATTTGCCAATATTTCCATCATTAAAGCAAATAACATTGGGGATAAAGGACAACTCTGTCTCGTCCCTCAGCTTAGGATTATTGTTTCTGTAATACCATCATTTGCAATTATTTTTGCTGTATTTTCTGAATATAATTGATTTTATTACTTCCTTAAACTTTACTCCAAATCCCATCTTCTCTATTAAAATCTTCATTGTTGGCCATTCCACACTTTAAAGGCTTTAAATATATCTAATGCTAATATACTTGCCTTTATATTTTGTTTCTCAATATAATTAATATTTAAAAACTCTGCTTACTACATCTGACATTTGTTGACCTCTTATAAACTCAGTGTATCTCATTTTTAGTATTAAAATGCCATTATTATTTAATCTCACATACTGTAGAATCTCCTATTTATTCCTTTCATTTTCAGATTGTTAAATTGGAAACCAGTCAGACTCTTTGTCAATTCTTGCTTAATTTATTGGTCAGTCTTAATAGATTTCAGAATCAGGTTTACAGGAGCCATAAAAATGGACTGGTTTTGTCTTCCACTGAGTTAGGTAGAGCCAGGGTTTATGTAATCATTTTTACTCTTTGTTGGGGTAAAATGCCTGCTGTCAGCAGGTTCGTAAATGCCTGCTGACAAATATTGCAAGAGTAGGAACTGCTCAGATAAAACAATACTGTCATGATAAACCAAGGTTTATTGCACTGAGAATGAGTACAGTTGCTGCAAGTTCTCACCTTGCCTCTTCCCTCATGGACTGGCTTTGGAACTTCTATACTGATTTGTTTATTTTATGTACCTTTCTTTTACTGTCTTGGTCTTTCAGACAGCTGAATGGAGGGAAATTGTGTATAGTGTTAATTAAAGTGAGGCCTGGAAAACTTAGACGGTATAATTTTATTGTTCTAGGTACATACCTCATGTAGAGACTTGTTACCAACCAAATGCCCTCTTGGACTTTGTAAAGTATCCGTCATTCCCCCCACAGCTCTCAACAGCATTGATTCAGATGGTAAGTGTCTAAATATTTCTTAGTGTTGCCTTAAACTTTTGGCTTCTGAAGCGTTTGCTTGATTGGCAGTGCTGGCGTAACATGAACAAATCTAATATTCTCATAGGACATTAACTTGGCAACAACGTTCCTCTTCATTCTTCCTTCTTTCTTTTTTCTCCATCTTTCTTCATTTTCTCTTCTTGTTTCTTTTCTTTCTTTTTTTATGTGACTGAACTGCAGATTTGTTGAGATCAAACACCTAACAAAGATGCAGTTCGATGATGAGAAAGTTATTTTCTTCCAGATCGTTTTATAGCACTCAAATCAGTTATCAAATATTTATGAAGCTGTATATGAATAATGAACTTATTTTCTGAGTTGGATTATTATGTAATCAAAAGAGCAACATCTGTTCACAAGTGAGAAATGCAGCATGCTTGTGGCGGTGGGGGGGAACCACAAGGTTTGCAGAAGTACAGTACAGCTTTAGAGGGTAGGGACTAAAAACAGCCCAGTGAGAACCACATATGCTCAGTGCTCAGAAAATGCTGCCTCATCTTTATGTGGGAGACCAGAGGACCATCACTGGGGAGGGGAAATGGAATGGTAAATCCTGGAAGAGGGTTAGACTTGACAGGCTGGAACCCTGAACACGAACACTACAACATTATATTGCATTTTATAATCTTGTATATCAACTAAAATATACCTGCAAGAATTAAAGTGCTATCCTAAGTATACTTCACTTTTAGAACATGTACCTTTCAATAGAATACTGAAACTACCATGTATACTTATTTAGAATGCTGGCACAATATAACTATTGTGCTTAGGCTGTTCTCCATCCTATGGCACTAGAGCTGTATCATATTCTGTTTTTCTTCATTCCACTCAGGTTTCTGGAAAGCCACTTGTCCCCCTTCTTGTACAAGCCCTTTGCTGGTCTTTGTAAACTCCAAAAGTGGAGATAACCAGGGTGTAAAATTCCTACGAAGATTCAAACAGTTGCTAAATCCTGCACAGGTCTTTGATCTCATGAATGGAGGACCTCACCTCGGGTAAGAGATGTCAGCAAATTGTGAAGGAACACCTAAACTCATTCTCTTTCTGAAGATGTTTGATTCTTACCCCAGCAGCTGGGCAGATAGGCTGCATGTTTGAATGAGTTTCTGAACATTTGTCTTACAGTGTAATGCATTTAGAGTGATAACAGCCACCAAAGATGGGACCTATGTTTGTATAATGTAGTGACAATATCAAAGAAAAATAGTGTGTTCATGTTACTTGAGTGGGTTGAGGGAGAGAAATTTAGTATTCATGGAATACTCTGATCCTTTGTGAGAAATGGTATGCATTTCTGCTATTTAACTGATACACTTTAAACCTGAAGATAGTGTTTTTAAGTATGTGTCCTGTTTTCACATTGTGTTAACTCCCTCACTGTTTTCACAAAACTTAGATTGTAATTTTCATTAAGGTTATGATGTATGCGGACATTAGGGAGAGGTCAGCCTATCTGGTGTCCCCTCAGATGTTTTGAACTTGGACTCCAGCCAACATAGTTCCAGCCAACATAGCTAATGGTTAAGAATCCTGGGAATTATAGTCCAAAATGTCTGGAACGTACCAAGTTATGAAAGGCTAGTCTAGGGACTTTGCCATCTTTTAAGAGACTTACTATTTTCTAGCAGCAAAATTATATTGAATATCTTGTTGCTCGAGTGCTGTAATGGATTTTTTGTGTGTTTTGAAATAAGAATAATCTATACTATCTGATCTTTTAACTGGAGATGTCAGGGATTGAACCTTGGTTGCTCTTCATACAGAGTAAATACTCAACCACTGCACAATAAATAGTTCCATTTACACTTACTGGAAGCACATTATACCCTTCTTTACAAAGCTGTGAAGGACCTTTCGTTTATTGATTAAATTGCATGATGCTTGGCGTGGTTCTGGAAAGGTAGTATCTGCTTTAAAAAGCTGTGCAACTGTAACAACTGTAGTCTTTGTGTTGCATATAATTAGAAATTGAGGTTTTCCTTATTCCTGTCCCTAAAAAGCATACAGTGGGCTCTTGTGCATTGTTCATATAATAAATCCCATTCATTTCACTGAATCTCCTCTGAGTAGAACTAATACTAAAAACAACCCAATAGAATTAAATTTTGTTAAGCATGCTCTTATTTTAACGGCATACATGCTTAATACCAAATATACCTTTTTCCCTGTACAGTTTACGTTTATTCCAGAAATTCGACACCTTTCGAATTCTGGTGTGTGGTGGGGATGGAAGTGTTGGATGGGTTCTTTCTGAAATTGACAGCCTCAATCTCCATAAACAGGTACCTTCCCATACTTTCTGAGTATGGTATTTACTAAGTATGATGGTATAGGGCATATAGAACACATAGCATATAAAACTACAATTTTGATTAGAAGAATGAAATATGTAAGGCTGAAAGTTTATTTGGAAAACATGGGATTTTCAACTCTGTACTTTCTACTATCATGACTATAAGCATAGCAATGGGGTGGGGGATTTGCAAAAAATGAGCAGTAGTTTTGGGTTAGCCTACGATTTTTTCAGCCAAACTTCTTTTTAATCTCTAGAAAAATGAAGTGTGTCTTCCACTTCTTCCACACTTTCCTGAGCCTCTCGGTATCCAGGAAAGTAGAAAAGTGTAACCTTTTACAGGAGCAGAGTTTTGACAGGTATCAAAACTGAAGCTTTTGTTTAAATCAAGTTTTCTGACCAAATTAAGCAGGACTTTTTGACAGGGGCATATTAAGCCTATGAAATCTGTATGCCCCTGTCAAAACACCCTGAACAAAAAGGATCATGATTGGACTGTGGGAGAACAAACCAGTGACAGTCTTTCTGAAGTGCCATTAGTGATAGCAGGGTAAGCCTGGCAAAAGCAGCAAAGGATTTTGCCACTCTTGCCAAGTGCCTTGCTTGCCACTTGTTACAATCCACACTGAGGTTGATCATCCTGGTTCAGGTGACATGACAATCCATTGTTGGTTCAACAACCCCTAAAACAAGCCATGGGTTGGCAGGATGGTTTCCTGAGGAAAAACAAGCCACTCTGCTGCGAATGGTTCAGATTTACACATATGGGTAACTAACTATGATTAGACATCAACAGTGGGTTACACACTTAGTCACTGTCTTTTCTTTTAGAAATACATTTTATGATGGTATTTATGGATGGATGTTGAAAGTGAATCCCATTTGATGATCTTTTTTTAATTATTATTATTCTCTCCTTCCTATATAAAGTGCCAGTTGGGAGTGTTGCCGCTTGGCACAGGCAATGATCTCGCCCGTGTGCTCGGCTGGGGATCTGCTTGTGATGATGACACCCAACTCCCACAGATACTGGAAAAGCTGGAAAGGGCCAGTACCAAAATGCTTGACAGGTGAGTGCCAGGTTTTGATGCCAGTCCCATGTCATCATTCTGCACTCCAAATATGAACATGTACTAAGTTCTTTAAAAAATGGTAGCTTCTAGGGAAGACTTACATTAAAGAGCATTATTTTCTTTGGGTTCTGATTCTTGCATGACAGAAGGTGTTCTTTTATACAGGTAAGTCAGAAAGCTCTTGAACTATAATGTTGGAATCTGTCTTTCCAGCCTTGCTGGTATACATGTTCTTCTTCATGGTCACACATACGGGCTTTACTCCTGCATGGAGCCTGTTACCAGAAAGATTCAATAGCTAAAAATGTTTTGGTGAGAACCCCTCCCCTATCCCAGTGTCCATATAAAAGGGAGGAGTTCCTGTTATTTCCCTCAATTTTTCTTCAGCTGCCTTCAGTGCCTTGAGAAGTTTCTCTCTTTCTCTCTCCCTCTTGATTTTTCTGAAAGTTTTTCTCCTTTCTCCCTTGACAAACTTAGTGTTGTCTTCTACATATCAACATTTTTCTTCCTCTTGCAAGCTTTTCACCTAAAAAAAGGCACCCTTTTCTGACCTATCCACCAAAAATAAACAAAAGAAAAGAAACCCTGTTCATGTTCCTCTCTTATCATACCTACCTTATAACTTGTGTGGGGTGGGTTCCTATATTTTTCTTTTTCATCTTTCATCTCCCTTCCTTGATTCTTGGTGGCATTGAAGGCACCATTCAGGAAGTATGAGGTGTAGCACTAAGCCGCCTCCAATGTATGGGCACTTGCTCTGCTTGGGTGAGAAGCATATGGCTGACCAAGACTCCAGCTGCCAGGCCTTTACTTAAGCAGTTCTGTAAGCCTCAAGCTGACTGCCCACACACTCAGCTCTGGAATAAAACTTCCTTTGTGCCCTGGGTGTGCTTGAGCTCTCTCGCCTATCCACTCTTGCCTTCACAGCCTCGGCAAGGTCTACACCTTCAGCAACCACCATAGCTCCATCCATGGCTCCCTCAGCCCTCCAACTCTAGGCAGGTCCTTGAAACCCAGACAAAAAAGTTGGCCAAACAGGCCAAAGAAGTGAAAGCAGTGAATCCTTCAGTCACCAAAACGAAGTGGCACCAAAGGGACTCTTGGCCAGTGCAGTTCATCGTGGAACGAAGCACCCATGAAGATGCTAGGTCAGCAACAAGTCTCAAATCTATCTGGGCCTCAGTGTCTGAGCAGGGAGCTCAGGGATATTCCACCTTCTCATCTCTATCCAGTGGGTACAGTTTTGAGAGTGCCATCACCAGTCTGGTTTCCACAGAACTGCTTGGAAACAGCAATCAAAGAAATTTCAATCTATCTCTCCTGTTCCATAGCCCTACCAAGGGCTCTTCACTCCTTGGGGCATTTACCACCATGGCTCCACATAGGACTCTCAGTATAGGTTGGTCTACCACCCAGACATCCTGTCACTATCCACCAACTCCACCAAGACTCTGGCCAACTTCTTTGCCTCTGCAGTTTCACAGGCTGCCAGATCTGCCCACCTCCACCTCTGTACCCCCACACTGATCCAGCTCTCCTGCCCCTGCACTCTCCAATCCATCCTCACTGACAGACGCTTGCAAGACATCTCCATCAGTCAAATCCAGCTACTCTTCCTGATGCAACTGTGCATGCAGAAAATCCCACTTCACCATCAGCAGACATGGGTAATTTTGTGGAACAAGTACACATGCCCTCAGTATCGCTGTGCAGCTGCAACCAGAAAAGATGTTGGACCCAGCCTTTGATGCTGTTCAGACTGATGAATTGACTCCAGTTGCCATCCCTTTCCTGCTAACCGTGCTGCCCACAATCCAGCAGGGCAGCATCTATGATAGCCCCAACTTAGAAATGATTGGAGGAGGGGATGTATCAAGTGCAGAAGAAGGATGTGACCTTTTAGTTTCAGCACCCCTAACCGAGCTTGGCGGTCGTTGAGTTGGTGCAAGGAAATTTGCATCACTTCACACCCTTCAACAAATAGGGATGCCACCTGGATGCTCTTGGGAGGTGCATCTATGATGAAGTACCAGCTATTATGAGATAAGCTTGGCTCCCTATGACTTTCCTGCCTGAGCAGCAGTGGGACCTACCAGGGAGTTCCAGAGTGAGGTAGTGTACCTCTCCAGGATACAAATCAACACTGCCAGGCACCAGGCAGACTGTGGAGTGAAGGCTATGATTGGCACAGTAGCTCTGAGGAGACACACCTGACTACTCATTGATCTCTCTCAGGAGGTTTGTTCCCATATTAAGGACCTGCCCTTTGACAGGGACTGGCTCTTTACTGTGAAGACTGACAAATGAATGGACACCATCTACAAAGTGTGGACCATGTCGAGCAAGATGGACTTTTTCCAGCAACCATCAGCCAGGCCACATAAGGGGCTTGGTTCAGGACTCATACCAACCTTCTCCCAACCACAGTCTCGGCGAGCATTGTGCAAGCCTCTAGTACAGTTCCACTAGGATCACATGTGCTCTGATCGCAACAGAAACAGGAGGCATTGACTGGCCCCTTGCCTTCTCTCCCACTTGTTTTTCTTGATTTCAAGGACCATCTCTCTCCCTGCTTGCCTGCCTGGCAGGTGATTACTTCAGATACCTGTGGGTGTTGTCAATAGTAGAGAGGAGTTACAAGACTGAGTTTGACACCCTCCCACCCATCAGTATCATGTGCAGAACATGACCCTCACTAGCATTGATGGAGGAAATTCATTATTGAAGAGAGCGTTTGAGTGGATCACCACTCTGTCTGCTTACTGTGGCTACTTCTCACGCTATTTTATGGTACTGAAATGGAATGGAGGGCTTTGAGTCCTGGACCTATGAGTCCTTAATTACTTTATTTAACCCAAAAAGTTCTGAATGGTTACAGCATAAGGAATCCTCACTCTTCTCCAATGAGGGGACTAGTTTGAATTCAGCAGCCTTAAAGATGCCTGTTTTCACATCTGAATAGCACTGTCCTACAGGCACTTTCTTTGGTTCCAGTACAGGAGGGAGATGTTCCAGTTTTCAGTTTTATTCATCCACAGGGGACATGCATTCACTGCTGCATGCTGAGCTTAATACCATACTGGAGGCACCTTTGAAACCAGTGACCAGTAAGTCTTAGACTGTGAATTGGAAGATTTTCTGTCTCTTTGCTGACATTCAACACTTTGATCCCCACAACTGCTCAAACAGATCCTTCTGTATCTGGTCACACTGCTCCAGCATGGACTGAAAGTGTTCACCTAGTGGCCATCTTCTCCTTCCATGGCACAATTCAGGGCTCTTCAGGTTTTTGTACATGATGAGTAAGTGCTTCCTGGAAGGACTAAAGAACATTCCATATCTTGTCTTTCATTGGGACAAGATGGTGTTGAATCTGTATCTTTCTTTTCTCCTGAAGATCATTTCATCTTTTCCTTTAAACCAAGAAAATTTTTGGCTAGCATTTTTTCCATCCCTGTCCATCCCAATGGAGTCTACACAGCACATCCTGGATAGTGTAGTGTGCTGCATTCTACCAGGACTGAATCCTTGACCCAAAACATTTTGCTTGTTATGGAGGCAAGGCTAAAGGTCAGCCCTTTTGACCACAAAGATTTTCAACCTGGGTGGTGCAGACAATTTCATTGGCCTATGAACTATCAGGGCCGCAACTTCAAATCTGGTCAAAAGTCTCTGCATACCAGGATTTTTCTACCAGACCTGTGCAAGACAGTGACCTGGTTGATACCATCCACCTTCGCAAAGCATTACCAACCTGATGTTCATGCCAAGGCTGATTGTGCATTTGGAAAAGTAGCCAGGGACAACACCAACCCACCACCAGGAATGGGTGAGCTTGCTAGTTGCCCATATGTGTGATGCACAGAGACCACAAAGAAGAAAGGCAGGTTGTTACATGTTGTTTCTTGAGCTGTCATCTGTGCATTCATACAACCCACCCACCAACCCCACTGGGTGCCATGACCAAATTAGCAGTAGTTGTTCATGTCTTTCTATTTGTTTTTCACTGTTTTTTCCTTATACTGTACTAGTTCACTGAATGTGAGGTCTATACTATGAACCCCCCCATCACAAGGCCACCTGGTGGTCTCATTTGGAACTGAGGGAAATGGCAGGAGCTCCTACCTTTTATATGGACACTGAGGTGGGGGAGGTGTTCCCGCCAAAATGCTCTTAGCTATGGAATCTTCCTGGTAAAAACCTTCCATGAAGATGCAGAGCCCACATGTGTGAATGAACAGGTGACCACTCAAAGAATGACAGTTACAGGTAAGCAGCTTAGCTCAGTTTATAAAGATGCTTCCAAATCTACAGGCACAATACTGACTCTGTTGCTTTGGTACAATATATTATTTTGCAGTCCTACACATGTCTAGGTAGTTGATACATCATTAAATTCATTGGAAGGTTTACCATTTTATTTATGAACTGTTGTTGTTTCACTTTTGTATTACAAATAGTAAAGTTCAAAATGATAACATCTGAAACTTTGTCACATGTCTATGTCACTTGGTGCTGGTGTTATTGTCAGTCAAACTCTGTTTAAGAGGATGTGTGTTGAAACAGTTAACCTGAAAAGCATAAACTCTGCCAGATTTTAATCTGGTCTTTTCTGTAGGCTCTTTTTCTATAGTAGCCAATATACAGGAAGTCCCTTAGTTAGGAACATCCATGTCAGAAACAATCCATACTTACAAATGAACTGACTTAAAAGCATATTAATTATTAAAAATCACTGTGGGAAATCATCATCACCATAGAGCGGGGAAGAGAGAGAGGGAGGGAGGTCTCCAAAGCACGTCTTCTTCCCTGCCCATCCAGAGAGGGAAATCTCTCCAGCATTCCCTTGCTGGAAAGAGGAGACACTGGTGAGTTTGGGGGGCAGCGGTGGGCAGGCTAGATATGTTAACAGTTTTTCCACTTTCATGGGGGTTCTAACCCCTACATTTGTGAAGTCCAACTATACATGATCCTACTTGTATAAAAGTTGGACTTAGAGACAAATGTCCATTTTCCCAGGAATAGAACTCATTCGTAAGCCAGGGACTGGCTGTAGTTATGTATAATTCTGAATGCCTCATCTGTGATCAGAATGTCCTAATTATAGAGGCAGTTGCTCTTTCTGTTAATTTATTTCCAATAATTTAAGACTATTTTTACTTGGTGTGAGTTTGCAGATATGGGAGTTGTCTATGTGCATTTGTGTATCCATGCCTGCTGGCTCTATATCTTTGAGCATTTGGCACATGAACCGAAAATTCAAAATGAACCACTTCCCATGTTCATTTCCAATGACACAGAGATGGAGATAGGAAAATGCTGTAGTCCACTAGAACCACTAGTGCAACCACTTCATGTTTCCTTTTCATAAAACCTATACATAGAGCCCTCATATGAAAAGCTGAGGTATCTTATTTTTTAATAGGTGGAGTATTATGGTGTATGAAACAAAGCTCCCTCGTCAAGCATCTTCTTCTGTGGTTACTGAAGATTTCAGCGAAGATTCTGAGGTAAACAATGACTGATGTGTAGAATAGTGTAAAGCAAAGAAAATGGGATCATAGCAGAGGAAGACAGAGTTGAAATTTGTGGAGAAAGATCTCTTGACTATTTTAGAATGAGAGCTCTAAGACAAAGCATGGCTGTTGTACTGGGATAACTATGTAGTAAGAACTCAAGAGATGCTTAAACCTAAGCGGTTCTCCAAAGTCCTACTTTAAAAAAAAATCATAACACAAATGAATTTTAAGTTTTGCAGCTGAGACTGGAATTTCTAGCATTCCCAATGATAATGAAATCCAATTTCCATCAGCCCCAGATAGCATGGCTGATATGGATGATGGGAGTTGTAGTCCAACAACACTTGAAGGTCACAAGTTCCCCACCTCTATTTTATAACAGTCTCTACCTTTGCCAGATATTACTTTATCATGATGTGCTTTGAATGTTCACTGTAGAATAAATTGAACTCATGACTAGAGCTTAGTGTCATGCAGCAGGTACTAAGAATGTGCATTTGGGGTTGGGAACCTGTCAGATTCCTTGAGCTTAGCTCCCCAGACTCTGGTCTGCTTTGCAGTAGTCCTGAGTCCAAGTTACCAGTGAGTGCACCCTGCATTTGTGGGGTGCTCACCAGGAATTGTGGATGCTAGTGGGGTGGATTCTGAAAGGGCTCATACAGACCCCTAAATACTAGTAAATGTTCACCTTCTGCTTTGCAAAAGAAGTGATACAATTATCTATTTCTGAATACTGCAAGGTGCAGCAGATTCTCTTCTATGAAGACTCTGTGGCTGCTCATTTATCCAAAATCCTGACATCTGACCAACATTCAGTGGTCATCTCATCAGCCAAGTAAGTATTCAATATCATATGTAGAAGCCAGCTACATTGCAAATAGGAGTCAATAATTCTTATTTATCTGTTACGCTTCCTTAGGGTGCTCTGTGAGACTGTGAAGGATTTTGTAGCTCGAGTAGGAAAAGCATATGAGAAAGCACCAGAAAGTTCTGATGAGTCAGAAGTCATGGCCAGAAAGGTATTTGGGAAAATATCCCTCCCTTCCCCTATAATCTACTTCATTATCATTCTCTAATAAGCATACGCATGAATACACACAAACACAGAGTGTATGCATTTGCTATCAAAATTTTCTGCTTTGTATTTGTAGTGCTCTGTTCTGAAAGAAAAGCTGGATTCTCTTTTGAAGACACTGAATGAAGAATCTCAAGCTTTGTCGTCCTTGCCAAACCCACCTCCTACCATTGCAGAAGAAACAGAAGATGGTGATGGTTCTGGCAGTGCTTGTGATTCTTCTAGTGAGCATTCAGTAGGGTCATCATGCACTGCCCGTCCTCAGATATTTCATCCACGTGAGCAGTTAATGTTGAGAGCCAATAGTCTGAAAAAAGCCATCCGTCAAATTATAGAACATGCAGAAAAAGGTAAACACTGGCCAATTCTGAGTACACTATAAGCACTACTTGAAAAGAAACACATCTCCTTTTGTCAGGATATAGGAGGAATAAGTTTAACATCTGCATTCTTGACATAGTCTGTATAAATTATTTCAGAGTAAAGAATGAACCCTGAACAGGATGTAGGCTTTGTACCATGAAGCTGCAAATGTTCTGATATCAAAAACTTTTGGGAAATCCAAAACTGTAATTTACTGTCAGATCACCCTTATATTTTTTCCAAGGACTTTCAATGATTGTGGAGTCAAGAATTCTCTGTACAGGAGCCATGCTACCTTGTTCTCAGCACTGCTTATTCCTTTCTCTTTCTGTGTGTGCACGCTTAACAATTTTATCTTTAATTCTGTTTTCCATTCAAGTACAATTTATGAAATAATTTTTATCTAAGAAGTTTCCAAGCTTCCACCTGGACACCTGTATAGAAATAATTTTACATTGGCTACATTCCAGTCTCTGGTCAAGAAGCAGATTTTAGTGACACAGTAGTAGTATATATTTTTTCTTTAGCACATATACAATTTTATTTTGAATTGCTTTTATTATCAGGCTGTTTTTAAGGGGAAAATGCTCCCAAGGCATCTTTCAACATACTACTTGTAAAAAGTATTGTTTATGTAACGTAAAACCATAAAACACCTTTGGTCAGTATCTAGTGCTGCTGCTCCAGTTACACCATTCTGGTAGTGCTAACATAGGCAGCCTCTGATATGACACCCGTAGCAGATACTGGCACAATGGTTTTCCCTGGAAATCCTGTTATACCAGCTAATACTATTGGCACTGTGCTAGAGATCACTTATGCTATTTCCATGTCAACAGCACAAGTGGAGCAGTGACATTGGTTAGTGTCCCATAGTAATTAGTGATACAACTTATGACTTAAGATTAATAAAGAAGAGCTGCATATTGACCACTAAAAACAATAATATCAAATTATTGCAGCTAAAATCATAGCATACATATGATAACATCATATAAAAGGGGAGGCAGTAGTAAGCCAATTTCTGTATCTATCATTCATTTCTTATATTTCTATGCTGCCATCTTTCCTGTTGACAAGGATCCCACTGTGGCTTACATAGTTTTATCCCCCACCCCTTTATTCTCAAAACAACCATGTGAGTTAGGTTAGGCTGAGAGTCAATGACTGTCCCTATCAAGTTCTTCATAGCTCGTTTGAAACTACACCCTAGATCTCCCAGGTCCCATTCCAATATTCTAATTGACACATCTCAAGTCTCTCATTAGAGTCTATTTTAAGAACTGCATTAATAAAGACTCATGTGCCCCACGTGTGAATGAATTCAACAAATGTTGGATCACTGAATATTGAAAATTTGTAGGTATATGATATTAATACTTAATGGCTTGCTAATTTTAATTACTAATTTCCAATTAAACTTAATTCCCATTTTCTTTAGATATATGTTAGTTATTCCTTCAATTATCCTGGTTCTGGTTTAGATGACTTTTTTCTGTTATCTGAGGGAAGGTTATTAAAGAAATCCTTTTCCCTATTATCTTCTGTTTGGTTTCCAATCCATAGCTTTCTTTGTTTGATTACCAATTATAGATAATACTTCTTGTAAATAAAGGCAGGTCTTCTGTAAACAGCTTTGCTCTCATGAGAAATATATCTGTGGGAACGACAGCACTGAAGAGTATTTGTTTGTATTTTTCACATTGGTAGAATAATTTTGATAAGTACTGCTTTCTAATGTTAGTATTGCTTTTTTAAACATGGATGAAAATTGTGAGTGTAAACTTCATGTGGGAAGTGTTTATTTTGCCAGACTATTCTGAAAAACAATTTCATGTTGGTAGGTTTTTGAATTCTGTCATTATAAATGATTCTAAGATTACCATATTTTTCCGACTGTAAGATGCCCCCATGTATAGGATGCCCCCCACTTTTTTACCGATCTCTGAATGAGCAAGCTGCTACTGCGCACCTGCCGCCTACCCGCTCACCTGCGCTTGCCGCCTCCCTGCACGCCCGCACCCGCACCAGTCTCCTCCGCAGCGCGCCCATGCCAGTCTCCCCCTTGAGGGCACCTGCCTCCCCCACATTGCACACGCACCAGTCTCCCTCCCCAAGTGCGCCTCTCCTCTCGGCCCCCCCGTGTATATGATGCCCCTCCATTTTTATGTAAATATTTTAAAGAAAAAAATATCATCTTATACGTGGAAAAATACGGTACATTGGACATGGAAGTTAAGCAAATAATTAAACTTGCTCATTACAGCCAGGGTTATGAATGGACTCTATAGATCCATATGTGAGTCCTTTGTGGAAGGATGCAAGTGGCAAATGCTGTTTCTCATCTGGTGCAAAGGAGATACCTGTCATGGGTTATCCCTTCCCACTCTCCAGGGTAGGCAAGGAGCGCATGAAAAAGCTTTTTGCCTTGGTCCTGAACTCCAAGGCTTCTCACAGCCAGGTTCTTTTCCTTTCCTAGGATGCCATTTGTTCATATCTCTTTAGCCATCTCCATTTCCAGGCCTCATTTTTGTTCTTTTAACCCTTGTTCACTCTCTTAATTTAGTATGTTTGCCTCTCTTTTCTAGTGCAGACTTTTCTATCTCTCTTTTTAAAATAAATTGCTTTCCTCTTCTCCTTGGTCTTCTGCATTTTTGCCACAAGTACCATCTAGGAAGAATAGCTCCAAACCTTGTGAAGAAAAGAAAAAGAAGCCACTAAAAATAAGCCAGTAGTGGCATCTGGCTCTGATTTTGAAGAATTTGCCAGCCAAAGCCCAAATCTTAGCATAGCCATAACAATTGCTCATTATCAGCAAACAGAAGAGGATCATAGAGGAGACCTTCGTGTAGGATATTACACCTTGCCCCTATCTTTGAAGAGGTTGTCCTGATCTCAATTTGGATAAGTTTTTGATTTTCTTGTATGGTGTCCTATTTCTCCTAAGCTACTCTCTTCTTGGTGGAAGAAATTACCAATAATAAAAGGTTGGATAGTTTTTTCTTTGCTTATGCCGCTTTCTCGGGTATACAGAACATACACTTTCAGATGCCGCACAGGCTTTCATGATTTTTGCCTCATGCTTCAAGCCCTGCCACAAACTACTTAGTGTTCACTCACATCTTGAATTGTTCCTCAGAGGAGCATCTCCTATCTCTCCTCCAGTTGTAAATAATGTTCCTCCATTGAACCTGCATACAGTCCTTTCTACTCTCGCTTCTCTGCTTTTGAGTCTCATAGAACTGTATCTCTGTGTTTTCTCCCACGTAAAGTTTTATTTCTGTTGACTAAAACCTCTTACAGGAGCATTTCAGAGGGCCTCCTCTATACATGCAGTAAGGACTCCATTACAATTCAGTGGGATGTTACCCTCTTTCATTCCCAAAATTCACAGAGTTCAAGAAATTATTTTTCCTTCATTATGCCCTAATTGTTCTCACTCCTCTGGGCAGGTCTGATGCACATTGGATGCATTAGGGTGGATCTTGATGACTCTTCTGAAGATTAAGAAACTTATATGTTCCAATTCTTTGTTTCCTTTCATCCAATAGCCTTAGGGCAGAAAGCTTCCTCTGCTATCTTGCTGGGTGACTCAAGGCATGTAGTTTTGTAGTCTGTGATATTAAAAAAGCTCCCTACACCCACACCCTTTCAGCAGAACCCTAACTGAACTCATGGTCCTTGCCTGTCACGAGGAGTAGGAGGGCTCACAAGGGATATTTCCTGCTTACCAAACTGGAATGGAGCTTCATAGTAAGTATGAAGCTTTCCAATCTAAACTCATTATCTCCTTGACTTTTGAAAAAAGATGTGTGAAAAGGAAAGGATTTAGCATTTGTTCAGAGAGCTTTCCTGAAGAATATGCATATGTTCTTGAAAGGTCCACTTAGCCTTTTATTATCTATCCAGAATCAGGGTGTTGTGACTGGCACATGGTACATATATGTTCTGAGAAAACCCCAATTCTTTTGACATGTTGTTTTTTTAATCGGATGTTGCAGAGTGAAATGAGCAATACCCTGTGCATTCTTCCACTTAATAGAAACCATATTTCCTTCCATATCTACTTCCATAATGAAAATGCAATTGTGTTTTTGACCTTCAGTTACTCAGTTCCCTCAGTGCTCTGTAATATAAATAACAAACAAGTATATTCAAGCTTGTCACTGCCTTACTGTTTAGCTGTAGATGAACAGAATGCTCAAACCCAAGAACAGGAGAGCTTTCTCCTCAGTCTCTCCACCCCTGAAGAAGGAAAAGAAAGGAATGAGAATAAAATTTCCTTACACTCTTCACATGCTGACAACTATGGAATTCAAAAAGGAAGAAGCCATCGGAAAGGTAAAACCCTTTTGTAACCTAGGAGACTTGTAGACACAGTCCTTGTATATGTCTTTCTAGACCCTACTTGGCATTTCTCATATTTCCTTAGGTTTAAGGCAGAGAATGCTCTTCATGTGTAACACCATCCCTTATCATTTGAACAGTCAACTTGAACAGTGGATGGTATAACACATCTTCAACACTTGCAGTTTTTATGCTGCTTCTGTGCTAGATCATCTCAACCTAGAATTCCTGAATTAGCTTCTGGTTGTGTTTGCAATCACAGGCGTAGACCAGAACTAGTTAGAAATGGCCATCAGGCCTTGACATATACAGTTTTTTTTTACAATCAGCATATGCTTGACTATCTTTTCCATTTAAAAATTGTAACTTTTCTTTGAATAAACATCCATTATAAAATAAAACGTCCACTTCAGCATCAGCAACATAGTTTGATGGTGACCATGTAATTATTTTTCTTTATAATTATAAATATTTGCAGCAATTATTTCTGCAGTCCTTCTCCCTATAAAAATAAAATTTATTTAATTTTGATAGAAATTTATCTTCAGTTCTGCACATTTAAAGTTAGCTTTGGATCATCTTGGACATTCACAAGTTGTGATTATGAAGTTTGCTGCAGCTGCTATAAAATATTTTTAGGAAGTGTCCCATGGATTTTAAGATAGGAGTGCTTCAATGAAGACTTTTGTATTCTAGCCAGAGAAAGTAGCACTTTAATTACAGAAACCCATAAAGATCCTGCTCTGATAAAAAGTACCCAGCTTGAAATTGTTGACATGGTATGGTTTGTAACTATTCCTCCACCTAGGTTTTATATTATAGTACTAGTAACATGCTATGGCATATTTGTGGTCTGTTTTGTTTTTTATAGTGATTAAGTCTCCCTGTGAAAGATTAATAAGTAAAGGAAATTTATCAGTGGGAAGCTCTGCCTCTCTTCCTCCTCAGACAGGAAACCGGGACAGTCTACCAATGCTGAATGCAAAGATCATCTATCCCAGTGAGTGCCTACACTTCTTATCTGGCTGATGAGGTTTCGTTAATCTAATGTAAATGTAAAGAACTACCCTTCCAAGTAGAAAATGAATCCTTTCATAGACAGCTGTTGACTAGGCTTGAGTAAGAAACACCATAGATGATGAGTCTCTGAAAGAAAATTATTAACATCCATTGTTTCTCTCTAAGAACAGGACATTTTTTGGTGGGTGTACTAATGAGGTATACTTTAGATATTGCTAACAGTGTGTGTAGCTAGCCCACAAATATATTTGCAAATAATCTATTATCATGGAAGATTATACAGAAAAATAGGAGAGTCCCCAAGAAGCCTCAGAGTCAAGGCAGAAACCCAATCAGCTGCTACCCTATGGGCTTCTTAGATATTGTAGGTTCTGCTTCAATTCACCACTAGTTTGTGCATGTTGCATCAACCCAGAGGTTATTGACACATGTCTCTTTGCTTTCAGTAACAGTCTTGCTTAAAGCCATTATCTTTAACATTTTTATCTGTTCAAAAGTTACCCTTTCTAGTGACAGTCATTTAATATAAGAAAGAAGAGTTTAAAAACATGGAAGTCAGTGTATGGTATAGACTTGAAACCAATTTTCATACTGCACTGTTTTTCTAGTGGCAGAAAAGAACTACAGCTTGCTTCCTGTTTGGGGAGCACATGTACTTATATGCATTTCCAGATTTTTCACTCCTTATATCCTTTCCAAGAGAAGGGTTGTTGGGTGGGTGCCACTTCAGAGCAAAATCTTGGAGCTCATCCCTCAAGGTTCTGATCAAACTAGACATGAAGTTCAATATGTATTTGCATTTAATGTGCATCACCCATTAGGGGGAGAGGGCTAACAGTTATGGGGATTGCAGCTGTAGGGGAGTTTAATAATTTCCTCCCCTGCTGTAGTCTTGATAAAACAGTGTTTTTGAAGCTGCTACTTGTATGAGAAATTTCCTTCCAGTGCAATTTGCAGCTTCAAAGGAACATTTCTAATCAGCACCACATCAGGAAGAAATGGGCTAAATTCCCCCTCCCTTCCTACTGCAATCTCAATAATTATTCCTCTCCTCGACTGCAACTACTGTCCATATATTTTTTTAAAAAAATATCATATATTAAATGTAAAGACAAATTTAACTTCACATCTTGTTTAGCCAGAAATTAAAACAAAACAAAATGTAGGGAAGAGGTCTTTTACTCCAGAACTACCCATTCAGTTTCACAGGCTCATAAACAAAAGAAATTGAAAAGCTTTGTATGTGCTTGAGTTTGCTTCTTTGTAAAGTTAGAATGTTTCATAGCTCTGAAGCCCTGTTTTTCCCTCATTGTTCAGCAACAGTGAAAATGTGAGATAATATTTCATGCTCCAGAAGCGGCATCCTGTTGGTTTTGGAGGTAAAATAGATCCCGTTTTGCCAATTGGAAATATACTACTCAACTCCATACTGTTTCCTGTAACATTTGTAATCTATCAACAGATATCCGTGCTGGAGCATCTGGTTCTTTACCTGGAGGTTCTGTCATCAGCCGATTGTTGATCAATGCAGATCCATTTAACTCTGAGCCTGAAAATCTGTGAGTATCCAAAGAAGAAGAAAGAGAGTGGACCTTCCCCATCAGTCACTGAAAAATGATTAAAAATTTAATCATGTTTAAAACAAGCAGAACATTTCTTTTACAGCATATGTAAGGGTCAGACATAGTGCCATGGTTCACATACTAAGTCATTGGTTGTCAGCATAGATGGTTCATTTATTTATTAATTAGATTTATATCCTGCTTTTTTCTTGCAAACTCATTACATCATTCTCCTCCTGCTGCTCTCAATCTTATCCCCACAAGAACAACCACCCTGTGAGGTAGGATGGGCTAAGAGTCTGAGAGTCACCCAGTTGGCTTGTGGCTGAGCAGGGACTAGAATACAAGTCACCTGAGTCCCAGTTCTGTGCTCTTAATCACTATACCACACTGGCAACATGGTTAGTTCCAGGGTAAGTTAGCATGATATCTGAACCCAGTATGACCTCTCCATCGGAGGTTGTTTTTCACAAACAAACCACCCTGAAAACCCGTAATTAGTAGTAGGGCTGTTTAGAGTGGCTTATTCTCAGGATGACTTGTGATTTCCAAGGTTAGCAAAGTCACTTCAGCGTGCATTGCTTGAAATGATGAGGGAGCCTCCTGGCAAGGGTGGCAAAAAACCCTGCCGGCCATTCCTAGTGTCACTGTTACCTTCCCTTCCCTGCTCAATTTTATGCATTTTCTTGAGATTTATAATCCACTCAGATTTTAATTAGCTGATTTTTTTAAATTTTTGAGCACAGTATCTTTCCTGGGGATGTCATTATATTCCATGACTAGAATGCTGCAACATGGATTAGGACCCAAGGTGTGGGTCTGTGACCTGCTATTTTGGTATTTCATTGAGATTGTTACAGAGCTAGGGCATCAAATTTGCTCATATCACGGTATTGAGGTTCCTCCCAGCTGCCACATTAGTGCCTCTTCCAGCTTTCTATGAGCTGCCATTCTTTTACCTTATGATTTCAGCTCATTATCTATGCATCAGTTTACTTGTTCCTTTTTTTCCTACCATTTTAAAGTTTCTCCTGTCTTCTTCTTGGCTTTTTTCTTTACTTCAATGGGAGACATAATTCTGATGCCTTCTCTTAATGATATCTTAACAAACTTCATTCATAGCATGTGGGGAACACCTCCTGTGTATGTATATATGTAGCAGGTATTGAGAAAGTGCAGCAAGTGGATTTACTGATGGGGGCATGTGAGGATGTTGAAATACTCCACCACATTGAATCAGAGTGTTTGCTTTGCTCTATGCAGTGATTGTTACATAGAGAAATGTGTGATGAATAACTATTTTGGAATTGGACTTGATGCAAAGATCTCTTTGGACTTCAACAACAAGCGCGATGAGCACCCAGAAAAGTGCAGGTAATCATCTGGAAAGCTATTTTAGATCTTTAAAAAACTCATAACCTTTTTATGTCCACTCCAGTTGTAGATCTTCTTACTGCCTCCTACTTGTATGGTACACTTATCACTCTGTCATCAGATTCATCAGTGGTAGTGTACAATCAACAAGTAATCCCAGCATATGTAGTGTTTGCTTCTTTGCCTGTTAATAATAAGAAAGAACTAGATGCTGCCATTCCTTTTATAACTGCTCTGGTAAATGTGTTTATGGGGTACTTTCCCTTCTGAAGAACTAGAAGATGTAGGCAGATAGTTGCAACAGAGTATGATGCTGGATTGTCCAACAATTTTGTTTTCTGGAGAAACAAATTAGTACTTTTTGTTCCTTCAGTACAAATCTTACTCTAGGAAACTGGAAGAAGTATTTCAGTGGCTGGATTAAGCTGAGGTGTTTGATTTGAGCATAAATTACAGTGTGTACAATAGTCCCTGTTATGATTTAGTTCTCTGCTTTCCCTTTTCAGAAGTCGTACAAAGAACATGATGTGGTATGGAGTTCTTGGGACAAAAGAATTGCTACACAGGACTTACAAAAACTTAGAACAGAAAGTGTTGCTAGAGGTAGTGTATTAATGGGTAACCCTTATCCTTTCAACTACAAAGCCAAACCTGTTTGTTTGTTATCATATACCAGTGGTGGTGAACCTATGCTGCGCGTGCCACAGCAGGCACGCAGAGCAATGCCTGTCAGCACGGGAGCCAAGTCACCCCAGCATCGCCCCAGCAGCCAAGCATCAGGTAACACTGCACACAGGGGCCATGCACATGCTTGGAAAGGAGTAGTGACGCCAGGGGATGAGCTCACAAGCGGCAACACATTAGCCACGACTTCTCCGAGCTTTCACATGGCCGGTCAGTGTGCTGCCAAGGATATTTTTGCTTAGACTGGCTGTGAGTTATTTTTTCTAAATAAAAACCTGGGTTTTCAGGTTTTATTGAAGTGTAGGCACTTTGTGATAAATAAGCGGGTTTTGCATTGCAGTTTGTGCACTCGGTCTCTAAAAGGGTTTAGAATGGGCAGAAATGATGAGCTGTGCAGAAACAGCTTCTCAAGGAAGGCTTTTTAAAAATCGCATTATTTTCAATGGAAACTTAGCCCTATATTAGGGTTAGGGATGCGCACCAGGGCAGCATTAGAGTTAGAAAAACGAGGTGCCCTGGTATGATTTTGATGGCTGGAATGCGTTTAGAATGGGCAGAAATGATGAGGTGTGCAGAAAAAGCTATTCAAGGAAGGCTTTTACAAAATTGCATTATTTTGTATGGAACCTTAGCCCTATGTTAGGGTTAGGGGTGTTCACCAGGGTAGGGTTAGGGTTACAGAAACAAGGTGTCCTGGCAAGGTTTTGATGGTTGGAATGTGTTAAGAAAGGGCAGAAATGTTGAGTTGTGCAGAAAAAGTTACTCTAGGAAGTCTTTTTCAGAATTGGACTCGTTTCTATGTAACTTTAGCCCTGTATTAGGGTTAGGGATGTTCACCAAGTTAGGGTTGGAGTTACAAGAACAAGGTGCCCTGCATTATTTTGATGGCTGGAATGCATTTAGAAAGGGCAGAAATGATGCGCTGTGCAGAAAATGTTACTCAAGGAAGACTTTTACAAAATTGCATTATTTTCAATTGAACCATAGCCCTATATTAGGGTTAGGGGTGTTCACCAGGATAGGATTAGGGTTAGAAAAACGAGGTGTCCTGGCATGATTTTGATGCTTGGAATGTGTTTAGAAAGGGCAGAAATGTTGAGCTGTGCAGAACAAGCTATTCCAGGAAGGCTTTAACAAAATTGCATTATTTTCTATTGAACCATAGCCCTATTTTAGGGTTAGGGGTGTTCACCAGGGTAGGGTTAGGGTTACAAAAACGAGGTGTCCTGGCATGATTTTGGTGGTTGGAATGTGTTAAGAAAAGGCAGAAATGTTGAGCTGTTTAGAAAAAGTTACTCTAGGTAGGCTTTTTCAAAATTGTACTCATTTCTCTATAACTTTAGCCCTGTATTAGGATTAGGGATGTTCACCAGGGTAGGATTAGGGTTACAAGAACGAGGTTTCTTGGCATGATTTTGATGGCTGGAATGTGTTTAGAATGGGCAGAAATGATGCGCTGTGCAGAAAAAGTTTCTTATGGAAGGCTTTTTGAAAATCACATTATTTTCAATGGAACCTTAGCCCTATATTAGGGTTAGGGATTTTCACAATGGTAGGGTTAGGGTTAGGAAAATAAGTTGTCCTGGCATGATTTTGATGGCTGGAATGTGTTTAGAATGGCAGAAATGATGTGCTCTGCAGATAAAGTTACTCACGGTAGGGTTTTTCAAAATCTCCCCTTCCAATTATATTTTACTCCTATCTTAGGGTTAGGGATGTTCATCATGGTAGGGTTGGGGCAGTGGTGGTAACCCTATGGTACGTGTTCCACAGCGGGCATTCAGAGCCTTCTCTGTCAGCACTCCAGTCAAGTCACCCCAATATCAGCCCCACAACTGTGTATCGTGTAAGAGCGCATATAGGGGCCATGTGCATGCTCAGAAAGGAGTAACCGCACCAGGCAATGGCATCATGAGCCACGAGTCATTAGCTGAGACTCATCCAAGCTTTCCCATGGCCGGGAAGTGCGCTGCCAAGGATATTTAAGTATATGTGTTTGCTTGGACTGGCTGTTAATATTTTTTTCTAAACTAAATCCTCAGTTTTCAGGTTTTATTGTAGTGTTGGCAGTTCGCAATAAATAATTTGCTCTTGGGTTGCAGTTTGGGCAGTCAGTTTCTAAAAGGTTTGCCATCACTGTCATATACCATTAATGTAACCTGTATGATTCCAATGTTATAAGCCACCATAGAGCCCAAAAAACCCAGTATGCAGGTAATTTTATAAGGAAATAACTTGCTGCTATTTCAGTGATGTGTGCTATTATGGAAGTACGGATTCCAATTATGTATCATCTAAGTGTTCTGTATCTGGTTGTTTATGAATTGTGTTAAATTTGGTTGTTCAATATTTCTTTTCCACTTATAGAAGTATCTATGTTTCCTTTGGAAGCAAATGTCTACAAACCCTTTGCCTCCCCTCAAACTTCCTGTCAACTTGGTTATTCTTTTCTTGATGAATTTTTTGTTAGAAACCTGTTGGAATTTCAGGAGAGGATCTGAGAAATCCCCTTTATTATTGGGAATATGGGAAAATAGTGAAACAGGTTTTTGAACATTTTTTACCCAAACATTAATGTCTACACATCCAAGTGATGCTTGGACTTGTAGGAGTATTTCTGACTAAAATCATATAGGATTTCAACCAAAATTTGTGAATTGTTTAAATCATGGTTTTTTTTCTTTATATGCTGCAGTGTGATGGGCGCCCAATCCCTTTGCCCAGTCTTCAAGGAATTGCTGTCCTCAATATACCCAGCTATGCAGGAGGCACCAACTTCTGGGGCGGCACTAAGGAAGATGATGTAAGTAATTCTCAAATTTCTCCCCTTCTCTCTGCTTTTCTTTCTGTGGGGTTTGGAATGGGTGCCCAGTCTTCAAAATGCATGTTTTGAAAAGAAATACAGCTTAAGCAGGAGTGTGATTTAGAGCAAGGATCTTTGGACAAGGAAGGGTTAGGAAAAACATGCACCCATTTTGCCACTGGAAATTCTCCATCCTATTTTCATTTATAACATCCTTACGCTGTGTTGGGACTTTCATGTACCTAGCCCATCATTATGCAAATGCAAAGGAGTTTATTACAGCTGAAGTAGATACTGGCTTAGTTTCTTCTTCTTTGTTTTTCTAGACATTTACAGCTCCTTCTTTTGATGATAAGATCCTAGAAGTGGTAGCAGTTTTTGGCAGTATGCAAATGGCTGTCTCACGTGTGATTAACCTACAGCATCACCGGATTGCCCAGGTACTGCTTGCTGTCCACAGAACAGTTCAAGGATAATTTTGGTTTTCTTTTACAAAACCAAACAGAAAGCAATAGTTACTTGTAGCTTCTAACTGTCATTACATCAATTGATAGAAGATGCAAGGCAAATAAGGGCAGTGATCAATAGCATTTAGCGTGAGCTTGTTGCCAGACATTGCTTCCGATCTCCAAATGTTCATGCTCTGATTAGCAACAACAAACCCATTGCTGTTTTGCACAGGAGGAAACATGCTGTGAAAACTATTAATTACTGTGGAACATAGTGAAATGTTTGTGGTGACATGTGCAAAATATGTCTTCTTTTATGCTTTAGGATGCATTTAACACATTAATTTTCCATAGTGCCGGACAGTGAAGATAGCAATCCTGGGAGATGAGGGAGTTCCTGTGCAAGTTGATGGAGAGGCCTGGATCCAACCCCCAGGATATATTTGGATTGTTCATAAAAACAGGGCACAAACACTAACAAGAGACAGGGTAAGAGGAACCCCCTTACACACTACATGCACACACTTAACCCTTTTTCCTGTGTGTCTCTTCCATCATACTACCTGTGTGTCTATGTAACTCCAAGATGTTTGCACTATTGGCATCATCTGTTTTGTGATTGCCCACTGTTACTGAATAACTGTTACATGATAGTTATTCTCTGTATTTTCTGCATTTCATTTACCTCTGATCTCAGAAGTTGCCACCACGTGGTATATATATCTGCAGCATGCATCTGATGAAGTGGATGTGGTCGCTTTAATCCACACAAGCTCATGCACAATAAATGTGTTAAATTTTCAGGTGCCACAAGATTCTTTGATGATTCTCCAACAGAGGAGACCTCAAGATACATCTCACCCCCCAGGATGGGGTACATTATCATGCTGCAGTCTTTGCAGAGACATAAAGCGCACACATAAAGCACACATATTCAGGATATATAGCAGGGGTGGGCACCTTGTGGTACTCCAGATGTTGCTGAACTGCTGTGCTCATCATCACACTTCATTGGCTACGGTGTCTTGGGCTTATAGGAATCACAGTTCAACAGCATCTTGAGGGTCACAAGGTGCCCCTTCCCTGAAACAAAGACACACATTTCTTCTAAATAGTCACCGATGCATTTTTCAGGCATTTGAGAACACCCTGAAGTCTTGGGAAGACAAACAGAAGTGTGAGCTGGCCCGGCCCCCCTCTTTTTTGTTGCATCCAGAGATTATATCTGAAGAAGAGTCCACTCACATCAATCAATTTTGCCGAGCAGCAGGCATGCTGATTCACAGGTGAGGCTACTTGCTTCCAGTCTTGGGAAAAGGGAAGTGGGAAAGGTGGTACCAGAATGAGAAAACAGTCCAGAAAGTTTGTTCTATTAAGGTTTTTTTCTCCTCTCTCCAGCATTCGTGAAATAGCCCAGTCTTACCAGGATATGGAACAAGAACTTGCTCATGCAGTCAATGCTAGCTCCAAGTCTATGGACAAAGTATATGCTAAATCCAAGTCTACAGAGGTATCACTGGTCTCTTTTAGTTTACCGCTATATACTTTGTTCCTATTACATGAACTTTCTGTCAAATGTTGTGATAAATATTTCCAGTTTTCATAATTATGGTCTTTCTACAGGGCCTGAACTGCAGTCTTGTGGTAGAGATGGTGAATAATGTTAAAGCCTTGCATAATGAGACAGAACTTCTCCTGGCTGGGAAAATGGCCTTGGTAAGGGATAGAGAAAAGGTGTCTCTTTGCTTATTTCTACTATATAGAATCATAGAATAGTATCTGTGGAAGAAGACAGTAAGGCTTCCAGGTCCAATTCAGTGCTTAATGCAGGACTCCAAGTTAAAACATCCCTGTCCAGCTGCATCTTGAATGCCTGCAGTGTGAGAGCCCACAACCACTCTAGGTAATCGGTTCCATTGTTGTATTGCTTAAACAGTCAGGAAGCTTTTCCGAATCTGGAATCCTGTAATTTGAACCCTATTATTCTGTGTCCTCTGGGATGCTCATGAAGAGATCCCAGTCCTCCTCTTTGTGACAGTCTTTATGATGAGTGCAATCACATCGTTCCTCAGTCTTCTCAAGGGAAGTCTTTCCTCAGTCTTCTCATCATCAGTTCTTTCAGTCTCGTTTCATAGGTCTTTGTTCCCTGATTATCTTTGTTGCCCTTCTCTGAATCTTTTCCAGTTTGTCTGCATCTTTCTTAAACAGTGGTGCCCAGAACTGGATATGGTTCTCCAGATGCAGCATAACCAGTGCTGAATAGTAGTACTTCATGTGATGTTTCTGTAAATGCAGCCCAAAATATCATGTGCCTTTTTTTGCATCCACATTATATTGTTGACTTATATTCAGCTGGGGATCTACACAATTCTGAGATCCTTCTCCCTTGTAATATTGTTGAGCCAAGAACCCCATGCATTTGGATTCTTCTTCCTAGGTGCAGAACTTGACATTTGTCATTGTTAAATTTCATTCTATTGTTTTCAGCCCAGTGCTTCAATCTATCAGAATGACTTTAAATATTGCTTTTGTCTTCTGTGGCATTAGCTTTTCCACCCAGTTGCAGTTTTGTCATCTGCAAATCTGATAAGCATTCCCTATATCTCCTCATCTAAATTATGAATAAAAATGTTGAAACACATTCAGTCCAGGAGCAAACCCTTAGAAGGTGCCATTGATAAGCACTCTTTGAGTCTGATTCTTCATGCTTTAGCCAAACATATTCTTTCCAGTCCTTTTAAGGTGCAGCCCATCCCTTGACAGCAGTAGCAGTTTGTCTTCCAAGAAATGTAGCTCATGGTCCCAGAATACAAATCTCTCCCATCAACATCACTTTTGTAGTCAGGCATTCATTTGGAGTATTTTTTCTTTCCCTTTCAATTTATCTCCCAAGTACTGGAAAGATAGATGAGAAAACTATTGAGGTCCCAATGTTCTTGAGTTTCCTTTCAAAGCCTCAGTGTCTATTTCACTGCTACTAGTTTAAATATTCTCTTATGATTCAGGGATGCATCTGGACCCTTCAATTTGGCAATGTTTTTACCTCCCTCCTTCTGACTGTAAATATTGTGCTTCCTTATTTCTGCAGTTTCCCAACTTTGGTAAACTTGATGTTATGATATCTATGATATATGATATCCAATTATCCTCCATGATAATTGGAATCAGCACAAGCTGTTGCTCTTGCCAGTATATTCTGGAATTACTGATTTTATCAGAGGAAATAACAGTGATTTAGAATAGTTTTGGAATAGCCTCAACAAAATATTTTCAGAGTGTATAATGCACAATTTCCAATTTTGGACAAGACTAATAACATCAGAGTCAAAACTGAGGTTAATTCAGCTAGTAGGTGATCTGTGATGTCTACACTAAGGCACACTCTGTGGAGGGGCCATGAAATGGTATATCAGCTTAAGGCAGGAATGAGAAATATCAGGCCCAAAGATCCAAACATGATCCTCCACAGTTTGGAAATGGCCATATTACTTTCCTCTGGCTCCACACTCTTTCCCTCAGCCACTGGACCTTTGGTGGTTTCCCAGCTTCTGTACAGATTTTTCTTTCCTATGAGGAAAGGTAAAATACCCATCCTAAGGTAGTAAGAGCACTAAGCTATATCGGTATGTTTTTGAATTTCTGGCCCTAACTTCTTTGCCTTCAGTTCTGTCCACCGCTGGAATGTAGACCCAAAGAGTTCCTCTGAAACGGAAATGTAATGATTAGAGTGGCAAGGCACCTGATTAGATCCCTGCATTGTCACCGTAATTGCTGTGTGTTCCTGAAGCAAATCTGTCCTTGAGCCTTGTCCCTTGTCCTTCCCCTGCTGCTTTTGTCCATTCTGCTTGGCACAAAAGATTATTGGGTACTAAACAAGTTGATTTTTCTATCGATTCAATGCGAGTGTTTGCTGTTTACCTTTAGATATTGCATGCTTTCCTTGTGACATATTTCTCAGAATTTCTCATAATTGAAAGAGAGCACAAATGATACCAGCTCTCTGACTCTAGGAAGGAAATGACTATCAGCGCATGGGGACAGTGTTTCTGGCATGAGATAGCCCACTACTTTATAAACATAAGATATGTTTACAAGTTGACAGAAGCTTTAAAAGTAGATGGTTGGATAAGAGCACTAGCACAATATAGCTTTGTGGATTAGTCGTTTGTGCTGTAAGCAGGTCATAAGTCTTTTTGAGAGGGCTCCTTTCTTCTTGATAGCCTTTTATTCATGCCCTTGCCTTTAGATATTTCCATTTGCAAACAACTGAAATATTTTTGCATGTGATAACCATTTTATTAAGTGAAGTCAGCTTAGAACTACGGTTACTTAGCAAGTAAACTTTTAATAATAATCTTAATTTAATTTTAAAATGAGAAAATAAGCTGAAATATGGAAGAATGTTTTGCCTTCTGTTGCCCACAGCTCCTTTAAATTTTGCATATGAGCAAAATCAGGACATTTCTAACCATAGTTTCCCATTTCATCCCACCTGCGAAACTTATGATTACCATTTGCCAATCAAGACAGGTTTTTAAACCAATGTTAGAATATGTTTTAAGATCCTGGCTTGTTTCAAAGCTTGTAATCACAATTTCCCTTCTAAATTAATGAGAGAGTTCCTGATTTAACTGCAGCTTATGTGACAGGAGCTCTGTGCACAGGCAAAAAGCTCATTCATGTCTCAGCTTATTATGCCAAAATATGATGGGCTGAACTGGGCCATTGTGCTCACTTAGTAGTTACTTATCCATAGGCAAGCCTTATAGAGGTTAAACGATCCTCCATTCAGCCATGCAGTCCTTAAGCATGCCTTTGTATTTCCATTTCTGATGTAGCAGTTGGATCCTCCACAAAAAGAGCAACTTGTAGCAGCCCTGACAGAAATGGACTTTCACATGAGGAAGCTAGCTAATATTCCTTGGCTGTGGCAACTCATGGAACCCAGTGATGAAGAGGTAATTTTTAGAAGAAGAGACAAGGCCACCGGGAGCCTTTCATCGCTTTCTATTGTGCTGTCACTCAGGGATGTCACTTGAATGGGTTCACTACCTTCCTCAGAGCTTGTCTGAACAACATTCAATGTAACTACATTTAATTAACATGCAGGGATACATTTTTTCATGTTTGTGCAACAAACCTTATTAATAGGCATGCCTTAGGGAAAAAGTCATATCTGGGTTGAAGATCCAAAAAATAGCAATAGTAATTTCCATACTTTTTCTCCTGTAGAACCAAATGCTGGATTATTCTAAACGCAGCCGGAGTGGCAAATTTCGTCTGGTGACAAAGTTTAAAAAGGAGAAAAACAACAGGAATAAGGAAACTCGTAGCAGCTTGGGATTGCCGGGTACAGCCTGTTTGTTCTTCTTGCTCTTATTTCCTCTCCTTCCTCACATACATAAGCATATGTGCACTTGCACATGTGTGCCAGTTGTACACTCAAAAGCATTTCTCCTTTGCCTGCCTCCCCTCTCACTCACTTCTATGTTTGCCCTTTTCATTTATCTGAACAGGTTTCTTATATGTTCATACCAATATTTCTTCCTATAGCGGAATAACCCATTTGCTGGTTTCTTTCCTGGAACTATATAAAGCCACTGTATGGAGTAGCTATTATGTAAGATGGAAACAAAAGATGTTTTCGGGTGGGCCAAATATATTCATTCACTCACTCACACCCTGAAGTTTTAGAAATCAAAAAGACTGTTGAGCCCAAGTCTCCGTAACTCCAGACCTGCCACTGCTAATATTCCCTGATTTGCTTAATGATTTTTTCTCGTTGATTCATTCCCAGGGTTTTGTGTCTAATCATCTTGTGTCTAATCATCTGGGGATTCTGCATCATCACGGGTGCATCCTGAGCTTTAATCTTCATTGCTTAGTATGATATTAAAAATGGCCCCTTGAAATTAACAATTCAGGTGGTATGAGGACACTTTCTTTCCAAATGGGTTGGTTGATTTATTGGCTTATATTCTTTCTTATAAAGACAAGCTCTCTTTGTTCTGTGGGACTAATGATATCACCTTCTATCCCACTGATTTTGTGGCAAATTAGTGTTTTCTCTTTTTTTCCCCTTTTTCCCCAGACTATATATACCTTCCATTATTCAGAGGCTAGCAGAAAGGCTGGATAGCTTTGTGCATTTATGCCCAGACTTCTTTTCCCTAAAGGAAGCATGAAGACATTGGCAGTGTGCCTATAAAATATTCATAGTCCAGAGCATGTGCAATAAGGCTTTGTTTACAATACCTGTTGCCGTGATACAAAGAAGTGGTGTCAGTTCTTCTCTTTTTTGTCCATTCATGGGCATGGCAGCAGAAGGCACTCAGGCTGGGTTGAGATGGTCATATTTTGGCCTAATAAGCTGAGATATTTAGCAAGTCTTTTGCCCCTGTTTAAAGTTGCTTCTCTTTCTCCTTCCCAGTATCTCATCTGAACTAGGAAATGATGGCAAAGGTGGTTTAAAATCCTGACTTGACCCAAAACTGGAAACCATAGTTTCTGGTTAAATTAAATAGGAAACTCTGGTTAACTGGAGACTCCTGCATTTCATTTGGACATGATGCAAAAAAGAGCAGAGAAGGAGCTGCATGAGCAGGCAAGGGCTAATTAATATATTGCTTATTAAGGCAAAATACGATCACTCAAAGGCAGCCAAGGTAATGGTAAATGTCCATTATTATGGTTAGCATTAGTTATACTACTCCCCTCCTCCTGGGTGAGTTTTGCACTGAGATTGAGAGTGGGCTTGGTACTTGTGTACTTGCTCCCTGTGCTGAGTGTAGAAGGTAACATTTTTATTTGAACATGGGATCTCCCCAACTATTGAGCCTGTCCGAAGGCAGACCTCAGTCAGGTTTCTTGGTTTGCACAGTGGAGCAGGGAAGCTAGCTATCAAATCTGACAGAACCAGTGATGAGTAGAACAGCAGGCAGACATGCAATTCTGTAAGCCATAACTGATGAGCAGAATATCCTATGTAAAAGTCAAGTTTCAAAGTTATCAATGTATGAGAAGAGATCAGGATCTTCACACAGCAAGATTGAAGACCATTATCTCAGAGCTTGCATTTATAGGACATGTTGGGGCGCAGGCTTAGTACTTGGAGCCAGCTGACTGAGCACTCAGTCATGTGGTGAACTACTGTTGCCGCCTGGGAGGTATTCTTGAGAAACACAGCTCCTTCTTCAAGGGTCCTTGCCAAAACAAAAGAAAAACAGTTCAAGTGGTTCTGGAAATGAAGTGCTAGTCCTTGGCTTCTGGGAACCCAAGAATCGATCTCTCCACTCCTTAGCATCCTACACTCTGATTCTGTGTTTTTCCCCAGTTTGGGGCTGTGTTCTAGGCATGTTAAAGGGAAAGGCCACACATAAAAGTGCTGGTATATACATTTGCATCATGTATCTTTGAAGGTTAAATTTAGCACTTTGTCAGTAAATATCCAGAATTGTCTTGTGACAAATAGAATTCCATCTTGGCTGAAGAATTCTTTGGTTATTTTGTGCTCATCTATTTTGTTAAATAGTTGCCTCTTAGATTATGTAACAAGGATCCAGTGATGTAAGGTATCAACCCCATAAGAATTGATCAGGTAAAAACAGCTTTCGCTGCATTCAGCCTCCATTTAAGAGCATGTCTTTGCTTGTAACCTTGCTTCC
Source organism: Varanus komodoensis (assembly GCF_004798865.1). Classification (NCBI taxonomy): domain Eukaryota; kingdom Metazoa; phylum Chordata; class Lepidosauria; order Squamata; family Varanidae; genus Varanus; species Varanus komodoensis. The sequence goes on from NW_025335268.1 coordinate 92,281,501, forward strand.
CTTCTTTTATTTTCAAATTGTTGATCCACTTATTCCTTTTACTATGCAGTTATGGTACTGTGTTCCCTTTTCCCTTTGTGCTACTTTGGTGTTTGCTGGCGATTGCCTTTTTCTCACTGCCTTTCCTCTGGGCTTTTGGGTACTCAACACACTCCTACTTTTCCATCTCTGACAGTTCACCTCTGGGGAACGGAAGAGGTTGCAGCCTGGCTTGAGCATCTCAGTCTTTGTGAGTATAAGGATATCTTCATCCGGCATGACGTCCGGGGCTCTGAGCTCCTGCATCTCGAACGGAGAGACCTCAAGGTACTTTCACGAGCAACTCATTAATAGCCATCTGCATTTGCATGGCCATCTGTGCTGACTGTGCTTGGAGCTGGTCTGCGTACTCTCCGTTCTAGGTGGCTTTAGACAGAGTAATAAAATATTTTACAGGTATGGACTGGTAGAATCAGATCTAAGAAAATTTTATTGGCCCAGTCCCAAATCTTGTAAAATCTACAAACCAAATCTTCTAAAGTTGTATTGTAGATCAGGCCTGAACTTCACTGCAATTCATCCTAGAATTTACCATCAGAATATTGTTACTTGAAAGATGTTAACAATCTGGTGTTTTCTGATTTTTGTTAATAAAGCTTAAGTTTTTCTTAAATGTAATAGAGTGAGTAGTCTCAGGGGTACTTCTGGACCCAGAGTTATCTTTTGAGGCATAAATAGACTTGGAGGCATGAAGCACCTTTGATCAGCATGAGCTGATATACCGACTACACCCTACCTGGACAGAGAGAGCCTAGCTACAGATATCCATGCTCTGGTAGTGGCTCATTTGGATTACTGCAATGGGCTGTTCATGGGGCTGTCTTTGAAAACAGTCCAGCAACTTCAAGTGATCCAATAAAGAACAGCAGACTGTTAATGGGGACTGGTTCACAAGAACATATGCCAGTCCTCTTCAGCTGCACTGGCTTCCAGTTGAAATCTGGGCCCAATTCAAAGTGCTGTTACTAACATCCTAAGCCCTTGGGGTTAGGTTATCTTAAGGATTGCCTCATCCCATATGTACCTACCAAGACCTGAGGTCATCTTTGGGGGTCCTTCTCTAAGAGCCCCTGCCAAAGGAAGTGAGGCAGCTGGCAACCAGGAGGAAGGCCTTTTTGGTTGTAGCACTCAAGTTGTGGAATGTGCTCCCCAAAGAGGTGTGCCTGGCATCTACTATGTATTCTTTTTGGTGCCAGGTGAAGATCTTTTTAGTCTTCTAGAATTTTAACAGTTTCACTTTTTAACTTCATTTTTAATATTTCATTTTATTCTGTACCTTCTATGCTGATTCAGCTGCAATTGCTATTGTGGTTTTGGTGTGTATGTGTTTACTTTTGTTAACTACCCAGAGATCCTTGACTTTTGGGCAGTATATTAATTAGCCATATTTTAGTTAATGCAGATAACTGAGGAAATACATGAAACTAGTCACTAGATAGGGTAGTTTAATAAGGGTTGCTTGCAGAGCTCAGCCAACCCACATAAGCAACAGGATCCAGGCAACTCCCCAGCACAATTATTAATCTGATTATTGTCCGAGGTTCTGGATGACTCCAGGATATTGTGTGGGTAATGATTCCTGTATAGGAAAAGTGCGTTCTTTGTGTAAGCTTTATTTGATTCCCTTCTGATATGAAAGTAGGACTGTGATAGAAGATACGTGTACAGACAAACTGCAGGTTGTAAGACTATGATAGGATAGCCTCTAGGCTGCATGTTCCCTTAAGCTACTTGTATCTGATATGGAACAAACTATCTATTTTGGAACATATGAGCTATCATTTTCTGGAGGGTTTTTTTGGTTTTGTTTTTTGCGCTGCTGACTTTGTTCCTAAGATCTGCAAAAATCTTCCTGTTTACTGAGTTTGTGCCTCTGAATTTCTGTGTAGTAGCATTGTTACCTTGTTGCTGCTTCAAGCTTGTTTGATAACAGTTCGCTATCTGTCAAGCTCTGGCCATATTGCTTGGTTTTTAAGATGCCACACCTTCTGTCCTGTAGTTTTTCTAGAGAATTTTTATTCATCTGACTAATATTCTGCAAGTGACTTCTGTGTTTGTGTGTGTGTGTCTTTGTATGTGTGTCCCCTAAGATCATTTTTCCTGTTCTTTTTCAGGACCTAGGTGTGACCAAAGTGGGGCACATGAAGAGGATATTACATGGGATCAAGGAACTGAGCAGGAATATTCCTGCCAGCGAGGCTTAGCATCTGTTTTCCGATCCTGTATCTAACATTCCCCCTGATGTGTGCAGAAGTGAAACCTCACAGAGCAGACTTGCTCAGAATTCTCTCTGTAGTAAGCCGGACACTATCAGTGTTCAGTGCTCATATCCAACTTTTCACGGTGCTACCTTCTGCTATGGAATATAGCATTATCCAATCCGGTGGCACCTTGTCTTCAAAGCCAGTGTTACAAAGCCATCAACCACCCCTTCTCCACCTTTACTCAGGCCTGGGCACATTTGCATGCTGTACTTTAGCCAGCCCCTATAAACTAGCATATGGACCAGCAACTTTTTCTGGACAAAAGAGCCAATATTGAATACTAGTATGTTAACACACCTTGTGACCTGAAGACTGCAACAGATACTATGAGCTATGAAAGCACCTGTTACTCATGCATACCTAATGACAAGTAATAATTATTCAGAAGAAGAAAAATGGAATTATAAGCAAGCTACATAGAGCAACCCAAAGAAATAACTTAATTAAATATATTATCATACTATTACTACATAGCCTTGTAAACAAGTACCAAGTGGAGTCAAATTAGGAAGAGATCCTTTCTCAATCAGTACCGTTTCTGTGGTACCAGAGAAATGAAATGACCACTGATATAAGTGCAGAGTCTGTTTTAACTCCTCAAGACTGAAATGGTCTCATTCTCCTGTAATGCTAGTAGATGCCAAAGGGATGCTGTTGCATTCTGTTCTGGCTTAAAACATCAAGTGCCTAGAAGTATTGAAAGATCCCAGAAGTGCATCCAAAATAGCATACTGAGCTGACTCTGTATGACATCACTGCTCAGTGCAAAAGCCTTTGGTTCTACTTAGTATATAATTAATTAAATAGGACTTGCATTTCTGGAGACAAAGAGGAACCATCTGTGCACAGGATTGGGCAGGGTATAATATTTCTTTACTTTTCATGACTGTTTCTGAACTTTACAAAGCCAGAGCATTGTTGCTTAAAATATATGCAGCATTTTCTCTGTTTTAAGAGAACCTCTGCCAAATTCTACAGAATTTCTTCTCAGTGTTTCCATTTAGTGACACCACTTTTGCAGGAGAGAATGGCATGGTTTATGTATGGAAATCTACAGACAAATCTGTAATATACTTTACTGAAGATATCATGAACCTGAACTGGCTTTGTTCCACCGTTTGCAGAGATGTTTTGCCTTATTGGTATAGATTACTCTTACAGTATTGAATTCCCTGTACATAATGAAGGATAGTGAATTGTAAACCACACAGGTATTCCCAACAAAGCTTACACTCCAGGTGCTTTCATGTGCTACAGTGCTAATGATGGTATGTGCCACCTTTTGCAGTAGGACACCATTAAATAGAAGATTATTCCTGCACTTTATTATTGGTGAGAAACATATGATAACCTCTTTCATTTCCTGATGAACACCTCAGGGAGCAGAATCATCATATGAAAACTTGGGAGAAGGATGCAGCAAAAAAGAAAATTGAAAATTTCCTATTCATTTAACTGTGGAAGAATTACAGTAATTGCTTATGTGCTTCTCTTACAAATCTCTTGTGGAACCAAAAGATGTTTTCATTATTTGCTCCTGAGTGGATTGTTTTTTCCCAAAGAGGAGCAGTTTTGTTGTAGATCCTTGACTTGGCCTGACTGGACTCTTTTTCTGTATTGCATTCAGGTGGCATCACCCTTTGATACAAATTGTATTTGCAAAGAATTCTGGATTGTGTAGTTGTGGTTCTCTCAAGGAATTGTCTTCCTGCACTTATATTGCTCCTTCAACACATCCCCATGTATTTCTTTGTAAGGATCACTTGGCAGCTTGAGCTGGAGGGTTCAGAAGTATTCAATTTTTTTTCTGTTGGCCTAGTCACGTGCCTTTGGATTTACACTCCTATATAGAGACAGCTTAGGCCCAGGGCATATCATTAATATATTAATTGCCACCAGAAACAAGGCAGTTTCCTTCTTCAAAACAGAAATTCTGGATCCCAGACATGATTTTTAAAAAATCTATTAGGCTGGCAAAACCAATACCAGGGTGCAATGAGCTGTACCTTCTGGTGTCTTCTAAGCTACTGGTTATTAAAAATGTTTTTGTCAGCTAAAGAAGGAGAACAAATCAACACTGCCATGGCAGGTTTGGCATTTTATCTAGGAGTCATTAGAGTTCCAATTATATTTTAATAAAATATGACATGTAAGGCATTTGGTGACTCTATTGCCTAGTCATCAGACATTTGACATCTTTGAAATAACTAGAGTTAGAAATAAGACAGTGATCTATTTTGAGGCAAAGCATATTATTTTAGATGTTTTGTGCGCATTTTTCATGGAAGCACTAGAATATTACCTGCTAGTGTTTGTACTAGGTCCATTACATTTCAAGTGGAGGTGCGTTGTAAAGAAATTTACCCAAGAAAGTGCCAGTCTGAACTCCTTTGGAAACAAGGATTGCTCCATTTAATAATATTGGGTAAAATGCAACGTTGCATAATCCTATTTCTCCCCTAACCCTGTGTCCCCCCCACTTTTCAGATCACCTCCAGAGGATCCACTTTAAGGATGTTCTGGGGAAACTGTTTCCTTCTCCATTCCACTGTCTGGAACTCTTCCAGCAGGAGGAGCTAACATGGACGTACAAACCATGGTTTAGTGCACCTTTCATTCAAGGTTATATTTTAGCACCCAAAATACCCAGCTTCAGCCCTTTGCAGCTGTTAGACACATAAAGGAATGTGCACCACTATCCTATGCATGTTTACTCCAGGAATAATTCACACTCAGATAACTCACTTGTAAGTAAGTATGCATAGGATAGCAGCCAAAATTATTTATTATGTTTAATTCTGGTGAATATATTGATATTTTCAGGCTAGGGACACTCAAGTATAAATTCCACTAGTTTTTGCATCTCTGATAGGAATGGTAAAGATGCAATGGTACCAGTATCTCTTGGAAAGGTGTGACCACCTATATCATTTTAAAATTATTTTTGAGTATTATTTAAAGGTGAACATAGTATGTGGTAAATTAAAGACTGTTTACACAAAACTCCTTGTATCTTAACAGATATTTGTGATGTAAAGAAAGAAAACGAACATGGTTTTTATAAGTCATTTGATGTCTGTCTTGTTGTCCAGTGATGACTGTTCTTCAGGGGTGTTGAAACCATTCTGATGATCTGTCGAGAATACTGAAGCATTTCCATTCTGTACAGTCTTGGGAAGAAGGTTTTGTGCCTTAAGAATAGAACATGCTATTTATTATTTTAATTTATACCGTGATGACCATGGAAACACCTCTTGTATGTACATATTTTGCAGCTGGTTGTTGTAAATATATTGTTCTTGTATATAAAGACAATCTGTTTCTGACATTGCTGTAAATTGATTTGTTGCTGTATTTATCAGGGAGGAAGTGGTATTTGATATTACTTTCTCAAAAATGAGAAATTTTTGCTTAGTGAAGCTGGCCTTCAAGTCAAGATATACTTTCTGTGTTTGGTGATATAGCTATAATTCATCTATCTTAATGGAATGTTGTGTTAGTAATATCAATTGACTTATATATTGGTTGTGATAGGCAATTGTGGGTCCAATAGAGAAAAGGAGAACTAAAATTGTAGTTCTGATTTTTTCCCCCAGCTATATTATAAATAGGTTTATGCATAATAGCAAGCAGAGAAAACTCAAAAGTGCTTCAGGTATCTGTGGATTGCGTTATTTATTAATTAAGTTTCCCTCAAGGGGCTCAAGCCAGTATACACAGATCCCTCCCCTTCTCTATTCTTAGCATCACAACCCTATGTGTTGGGTTAGCCTAAAAAGTAGTGACCAGCCCCAGGCCACTCAGTGAAGTTTAAGGCCTAATACTCTGAACTTAGTATTTGAACTCAGGCCTCCCTAGTGCAGCACTCTAACCGCTCTACAACACTACCACTGCCATGATACTTGGTGACTTGGCAGGGGGGTTGGGTTCAAACTCACTCAACAGTTACTTTGCTGGTCATTGAAGGAAAATCCTATGCTATCTCCTTTCAGATGCCACTTCTCAGCAGCAGATGGAACTAGAAGAGAAAAACCACATTCTTGCTCAAGATAGATAAATTGAATACTTTTAGTGTCTAGGGATACACACATATCCCAGTTCTCTGTCTTCTATTTCCTCACACCTGAAGCAGACTTTGGCAGTGGAGCTGTTAGAATACACAGAAACCTCTGCCAACAATCCCTTACTTCGAGGTTCAAGACTTACCAGGAATGAGTCCATCACAAGTAATAGTTTCTGGACTGTCCTTCATTTGCAAGCAGATGTATCCACTGCTTGGGGCAAATAGGACCCGGTTCACTCTTCTGTTATGGCTGTAGACCACTATGTTAGAGTGCCTGTAAGAAACATTATGAGGGATAAAAGTAAAGCAACTTTGAAGGTAAGTTGTGAGCAACAATAGAAGTTGCAAGGTCTTCATATATTTCACTAGTCATTTTATGTCACCCAGCAGCCAAAGTTCTCTGGGCAGTTCAGAAAAAGCCAAAACCTTAAAACATACACTATAAAAGTTTAAAGCTACAAATAAAATGGAAGTAAAAGCCAAAGTAAATCCTTGCAGCAATGCAAAGATTTGAAATACTGAAAGACTGAATATTCTTAGAAAATAGGAAGGTCTTCCCTAGGCACTGGAAAGAGCATGATGTAGGTGCCAGATAAGCCTCTCTAGGAAGGCTCTTCATTGAATCTTCCATCTACCCCTGGACAGTTTTTTCTAGTTGTTACAAAATATTCCCTTGGAGATTATTTTTCCTCTGAAACCCAAGACTGAACAGGATGGTGCTTAGGTAGTTATTCCTAAGGCTAAGAGCCACATACTAAAATCTTCATGTGGCAAAGAGTCATAAGATGGGCATCACATAACCATTCTACTAGGGTTGCTGCCACATTGTTATGCCTTCTGTACCCTTGGTTCTTTGACGTGGCCTCTGTGCATCACACATATGGGTGCTGCGCCTGCGCAGTGCCTTTGGCCGGAAGATTGCCAGCTAATGGTTTTTGGCGGGAAGCTCCGCTCCCCCTCCCCCCATGGCCTATAAAGAGCGGAGTGTCCGCCATTTTGTTCAGTCTTTGCGACAGCCGTTCGCTGTGCCTCGTGCTGCTTTCGACTTTTGCTCTGACCGTTACTCATTAGCCTTCTCGATCATTCCAGTTCTATAGTCCCAGTTTTTTCTCCTTATTCCTGCTTCGTATAGTTCCTGTAGCTTTTTCTCTATCATTCTACCTTCTTTCAATCTATCTATAAAAAAAAACAAACCCAAAAATATATACTTACCCTCTACACTATCTCTCTCTTCTTCCTTTTTCTGCGATGGCGCAGCAAGCAGCTTTCCGCAAATGCGCGGAGTGCGGGTCAAAAATGTCACCAACCGACCCGCATGACCTATGCCTCCTCTGTTTGGGCGAGGGGCATAGGACCGATAAATGTGCCCACTGCCTGGCCTTCTCCAAGCAGGCCAGGAAGAATCGCGAGAACCGTCTCCGGAGGCTCCTTTGGGATTGGGCTCTCATGCAGTCCGATCTGCTGCTTTCTGCTCCAAAGCCTGGAGCACTCCGCTTCAGTGGCTCCACCTTCACGCCCTTCGGACGAAGGCGCATCTGCTACAGTGGCTCCCTCTGCTTCCCCCAGAAAGAAACATGAGAAGCGGAAGCATGCCAAACCCGAGAAGTCGGCAGGCCATAAGAAGGCCAGGAAGGAGAAAGTCTCCAAGCCTTCCAAAAAGCCGAAGGACTCGGAGCATCCTTGTCACCAGGATTCGGATTCAACGGCCCCCTCGGTACCGGCGGCGCTCACGGTACCGACTCCACCCGACCCGGTTCTTCAGGAGGCTATGCGGGTTACCCCTCAAGGGTCCCCGCACCGCGTGGCTGACCTTCCGTCTGGGCCCCTTCCAACTCTGCAAAGGGGCTCGATTTCTGATGGGGAAATTCAGGACTCTCCCCCTAGGGCTCGGTCGCCTACACCCATGCCCACGGCCACTATGGAGGCGGATGTAGGGATGTCCCCGCCTGGGAGCCAGAGGAGCCGCTCCGTGGAGCGACATTCAGAGGGATGGTGTCGCCCCTATTACCACACCTGGGGTGATCCACTCTCTGTAGGATATTACCCTGCTCCTAGGGGTCAGTCCTCTCCACCATCCCGTGACCGACCACGTCCCTCGGACCCGAGACACTCTTTTTCTCCGGCATCAACTCCACCATACTACGGTGCCGATTCCAACGATTCGGAGGTCAATTCAACCTCCCCAGACGTCACTGTGACATCCCAGGGTCCTGCGTCACCGGACGAATCCCACATCTCCTTCGTTGAGCTGATGTCCAGACTTGTCCAGTCCCTTGACATCGACGCCGTCCAGTGTCCAGGACCGGCAACGGACAAGGTCTACGACGTCCGTGGAGAGCAGTCGACATCAATCGTCCTGCCACTCATAACCACTCTTCGGCAAGCAATGACGCAGCCCTGGGACTTGCCCTCTCACCCTCAACCCACGTCCAGGAGGTACGAATCTATGTACCAGGTTCGGGAGGAGGACATCCCCTTCCTCCTCCGCCACCCCAAGCCGAACTTGGTCGTAGGGGAGTCCTCCCAGGGCAGAGAGGCAAGAGGGCATACGGCCCCATGAGACAAGGAGGGCCAAAAGAGCGACTCCCTGGCTAGGCAAGTCTATGCTGCTTCCGGCCTGGGGCTGCGGATCTCAAATTACAAGGCGATGTTGGCGAGGTACCAGTACTTCATCATGCAGCGCCTCCACAACGTCGCCTCAACCCTCCCAGACCACCAGGGTGACCTGGCTAAGGTCCTTATGAAGGAGGCAATGCACGTCGCTGTTCAACAGTTGTCCCCGGCCAGGCACCATGTGGACACAGACTCAAGGGCCTTGGTCGGTGCTGTTTCACTCCGGAGACACGCCTGGCTTAGAAGCTGCAACTTTCTGGAGGAAACCAAGCGCCGTATAGAGGAAATGCCCTTTGACGGGTCCGGGCTTTTCCACTCCCGCACCAACCACAAACTAAAAAAGCTGCACGAATCTCGGATGATGGCACGCAGGATGGAGATACAGACCCAGATCAGACGTAAGTGGTCATGGAATCGCCCATCTTACAGGCAGTCCTACCAGCCAAGACAGCAACCCCAGCACCGTCAGCAGCAGCAACAGCAGCGCTGCCGTCCGCAGCCCCAACAACGCTATCAACAAAGCCACCGCCATTTTGATGACAGGAGGCAGCGTTGATGGGACTGGCGAACCATTCCTCCAATTCCTTCTAACCCACCCCCCTCTCATCTGGGGATCGACTCCGAAGCTGACTCCCCATTTTGGAGTCCATCACATCTGATCAGTGGGTATTGTCCATCGTTCAGCACGGATATCAGATAGAATTCGACATCGTTCCTCCATCGAGTCCAATCTGGTTTACATCATGTTTGCCGGTATTGCTCGACGAAATATATCAACTTCTTTGTAAAGGAGCAATTCGTCAAGTATTCCCATCTGACGGACTTCACGGATTCTATTCCAGATACTTTACGGTCCCGAAGCGGGATGGTGGTTTACGTCCGATTTTGGACTTACATAGCCTGAATCGATTTATTGTACCGAAAAAGTTTCAGATGACCACCCTTCAAAACATCTTGCTGTTGCTAAGGAAAGAGGATTGGTTTGCCTCATTGGACTTGAAGGACGCCTATTTCCACATTTCGATCCACCCGAGTTATAGGCGTTTCCTTCGTTTTGCTGTTGCACCCCATCTCTATGAGTTTACAGTTTTGCCCTTTGGACTGGCCACGGCTCCGAGGGTATTCACCAAATGTATGGCCCCTGACTGCGCTTTCCTACGCCTCCAAGGCATACAGATTTACCCGTACCTCGACGACTGGCTGCTAGTGTCCCAGTCTAGGGAGGGACTCTTTGCGTCTATCCGTACAACCTGTGCCTTATTGAATGACCTGGGCCTGCGCATTAATACCGAGAAAACTTCTCTTCTTCCAACGCAGATGCTTACCTTCATTGGAGCCCGCTTGGATTCGACGTTGGAGAAAGACTTCCTTCCTCGGGACAGACAACAGACTCTTGCTCGCCACATCCATTGAATGCGACAAGACGGGACGGGACGGTCCTGGTGAAGTCCATTCAGAGGATCCTGGGACATATGGCTTCCTCAGTTGCTGTAGTTCCGCACGCCAGGCTTCGGCTCATCCGCTACAACTTCTCTTCAACAAGGTGTATCATCCTCAGAGAGACCCACTGTCGAAGTTGATTCGAATCCCATCTTCCGTACTCCATTTTCTACTTTGGTGGTCAATCTGACTGTTGGAGTCCCCTTCAGGGTACGGCCTCCTTCGATAACCCTCGGTATCGACGCATCTCTTCTGGGATGGGGAACGATATGCTCCAGCCTATATACCCAGGGCACGTGGAATTGTCGAGAATCCACGAATCATATCAACTTCCTGGAGCTATTGGCAGTATTCAAAGCCCTGCGCTCTTTCGAGGACATTCTTCAACATCGGGTTGTTCAGATAACTTCGGACAATGTAGCTACCGTCTTCTATCTGAACAAGCGGGGGAACGAAGTCACTGACTCTGGCCAGACTTTCCATGAAAATTTGGGACTGGTGCATTCCGAGAGACATCACGCTGATGGCTGTTCACCTCGCTGGTGCGGACAATGTGCAGGCAGATCTTCTCAGCAGGCACATGTTCACCTCTCATGAATGGGAGCTAGATCCTCGCACATGCGACCATCTTTTCCAGCGCTGGGAGTTTCCCGACGTGGACTTATTCGCCACCCAACAGAACAGGGTGTGCAATGCTTACTGCTTGAGAGCGGGAATCGGACACGCATCCTTAGGGGACGCTTTCATGATCCCATGGAACAACATGATTTTTTATGCCTTCCCCCCGATCCCTCTTATGATGTGGGTCATAGCGAAAATAGTGCACGACCAAGCATCAGGGATACTAGTTGCCCCTTGGTGGCCATGCCAAGCTTGGTTTGCGACACTACTCGACATCTCTCATGGGGAATATCTTCATCTACCATCACTTCCATACCTTATAACCCAACAGGACGGTATGCTTCGCCATCTGGACTTGCACTCGTTGAACCTAACGGCGTGGCGAATCCGATGACTACCATTGTCCCCCCGGTACTGACGACAACTTCAACTGAATCGAATCCAGTCGTTGAACCCAATCACTCTGGCGCTTCCTCTTCCTTTGTTCATTCCGTACCATTGGATTCAAGACACGACCCGTCGAATTTGACAGCTTTTCACCCTGATATCGAACATATCATCGATTCTGCCTTAAAGCCGTCCACAAGGAACTCATACGCGGCTAAATGGAAACGGTTTTCCACCTTTGCCGAGTCTCGTTCGTTCGTTCTCTCCATTCATGTCATCTATACATCAAATCCTTCCGTTCCTATTAGAACTGCACCATTCTGGATTAAAGCCATCGTCTATACGGCAGCGATAGCCTACTTTCGTGGCTTAGTCAACGGATCACCTCTCTTTTCTCAACCTATTGTCAAGAGATTTCTTAAGGGACTATATAATCTTAACCCATCAATCAGACCAGTAATGCCTAGCTGGAGTCTTTCTGTCGTTCTACAAGCCCCTACGAAAGCCCCCTTTGAACCATTGGCTACAGTGGATTTGCGCCTGGTTTCATGGAAGACAGCATTTCTTGTGGCGGTCACTTCAGCCCGAAGGGCCAGTGAACTTCTTATTTGAACTTTCACAGGGAGAAGGTCGTTTTACGCCTCGACCCATCTTTTCTGCCTAAAGTGACTACGCCTTTTCATATGGGGCAAGATATTGTGTTACCTGCCTTTTTTCCATCACCGTCGACTCCACTGGAGAAATCTTTGCATTCACGTTGCTTAGCCTTTTACAGATCTAGGATTGAGTATTCGACATTCAAATAGACTGTTCGTTAAGTATTCCACTAGAGATCAGGGCGATCCAGTCATGCCACAGAGACTTTCCAAATGGATAGTCCACACTATAACCTTATCAACTGGCTAAGATCGATTTGCCTACAGTCCCTTGAGGCCATTCCACTAGGGCCGTTGCAACCTTATCTGCCTTTGCATCCGGGGTCTCGTTTGATGATGTATGCTGAGCTGCCACTTGGGCGAACCCTTGCACCTTCACCAGACATTACCGTCTCGATGTTCGGGCTCGACGGGATTGCTCCTTTGGCAGAGCCATTCTGTCATCTGTTCTTCACTGAGGACACCTTCCCTCCTCCTTTATGGTAAGCTTGTTAATCTACCCATATGTGTGATGCACAGAGGCCACGATGAAGAAAAGCAGGTTGCTTACCTGTAACTGATGTTCTTCGAGTGGCCATCTGTGCAGTCACACAACCCACCTGCCGGCCCCACTCGGTGTCAGTGAGTGGACACATCTATCGGTACCGAAGGTTCCCTTTTTTCTGGTACCGACCCTCTTTTTCCTTACCTCTAATTACAAATTTTTCCACGAGGGGGCGCACGTTTGGTCGTCAAAGACTGAATAAAATGGTGGACGCTCCGCTCTTTATAGGCTGTGCGGGGAGGGGGAGCGGAGCTTCCTGCCAAAAACCGTTAGCTGGCAATCTTCCGGCCATAGGCACTGCGCAGGCACAGCACCCATATGTGTGACTGCACAGATGGCCACTTGAACAACATCAGTTACAGGTAAGCAACCTGCTTTTTCAGCACATGTGGAAGAAGGAAAAGAAAATATGATGGGAAAAGCTCCATGCTCATTCATTCCTATTGATATTTTTGAACTTTCTAGAAGGCTCCCCTCAAAATGTCCAAGCATGTCATCAGACCTTATTCTGGTTTTCTCCACTTGTCCATGGTCATATAGTGGTTCCTGTCGAAGGCAAATATTTGATGGGTGCAGATCATTTGGGTAATCTGGCTGCCAGTTCTAGGAATTACAGCCTTGCTCCTGGCCCTTAAGCAGGCCAAGACTTCAGTGCAGTCCCTCTCCTTTGCCCTTAGTCCTAATGTTTTAACTGCAAGCATTTCCTCTGGTCTGATATAAATAATTAGAATTAAAACACTGACTGAACTACTGGCAAACAGCTTCTGGTCTGTTTATTCACCCTTTATTAAGTGGGCTCTACTACACAATCCACCTTGTTAATGTTTTAGCTAACACAAGATGTTTTGGTTTTAGCTACAACATACTAGCACACCTTACCTGGAATTAAGCATCCATGCATCCATGCCAAAAAGTTGGGGGAATAACTAATAGTAAAACATTAATCTTTTCACATAATTAACAATTTCAAAACTATGGGGGCAGAGATGTAGAGGTGACTGCAACAATTACTATTATTACAATTACAATTACAATTACAGAATAATACGTTGAACATCATGGGTGCATGTGGTGCTTTACAGAAGAACAGAAGCAGTACTGTAGAAAAAAGCCTGAAATACTCTGTAATACTCCATGCATCTGACATCCAAAAGTGATCGTGCCAGGATACATTTGCTAATCTGTCACAAGAGGGGGGATGGAAACTAGTGAAGATGTTTGAGGAAGAATGTCACATAGTCTGAAGGATGAGGGAAATAAATGATTTTGGCACTAGAATTTTGGGAAAATGTGAGATAATGCATGTGACAAAGCTCAGACAAAAGGTGTTTGCAATAGCTGAAGAAGAAGACTAGGAGTATAAACCATTTTTTTAGTCAAAAGTGTTGAGATGAAAGAGCAGATTTCTGCAAAGATCTGTTTGGAAAAACAAGGAAGGTCCTTGTTTTTAAGGAGGCTTAATGTCAGGAGCCTAATTTCACATGACAAAGCTATTGTTACCCATCATTGGAAACAATCCATGATGGGTTATTATGTTATGCAAACACAGATCAAGTCCCACAGGATGGATGTTGGAAGGCAACAAGCCACCTTGACAACCATGGACTGATCTAAGGGCTGTTGGGCCCACCACAGGTGGTCATCTCATTCAAACCTAGGCAACAATCCCTGTTACCAATGTGTAGACTAGCAAGCAGTGTAAGAAATCCCTCACACCTCTTGCCAAGCCTGCTCAGATACCTGCCAGGGCCAGCTGTTCGGCAGATGTCCAAGCAGCACCTGGGGGCACTTGACATTGTCTTGCTTCTGTCCTGCCAATTACAACCTGGTTTTGGCCCACTGGGGCTCTTCCCTGTCCCCATGCACCCCTCTCCCCTCTCTCTAATATTGTGAAGTCTGGCTTGGCATCCAGCTTTTGCAATCACCATTTTGACAGCTACTGATAGCCCTTTAAAAGAAAACATGTGCAACTGCAGAAATTGCAACTCTTGGCAGGCCAGTGTTGGAGGGGAGGCGGTTGAATACCTGCAGTGCAGCCTGGCACTGTCCCAAAATGGCTTCAAATGGACCTTTTCTCTTTGTCTTCTCTTCACAGCTTTAAAAGAGAAGCTGCCAGGGGGAAGCAAAGGAGCAAGTAATTGTGGTTTGTGAAAATAGAGTGGTAAGGTTTACATTGTGAGATCTCCTTCAGCCCTGATAGTCGTCAGGGTGATACCTGCTTGCACCTTTTCCCTGAGAAAAGTGCATTCCACTCCTTTTTCTGAAGACAAGGTATTTTTGGCAGCTACTTAGTTGTCAGATTTCTATGCCTCCTTGAAAAGAAGGCTTCTGCAGGGCAAGGGGTTCTTTTTGGCTGGGACATAGGGTTGTATGGGTTCCATTCAAAAATCACTGATTGCTCTCTCAAAATAGTGGATCCGGCAGTGGGGGAGCAGAGAAAGATGGCAAAAGAGATGACAGTGTTGGTAGACAGAGAGCCACCAAAGGGATAAAAAGCTTGGGATGAAAATCGAGCAGTTCAGTCTTGGGTGTATC
>NW_025335268.1:92296762-92305035 GCF_004798865.1 Varanus komodoensis
GATACACCCAACCCTTAGATGCCATCACCATGTAAGTGGTAATATAAAAGCCAAATGAAGTAACCAGAAACCATGTATAGAGGAATGCTTGGGACCAAGCACATGACCCTGAGCAACCTTAATAAGTAGTCGAAGACCAAAGGTAAGCTTCTCTTGCCAGAAACACTGAACTGCATTAATGAGAGAACCAGCTGAGAAGAAAACTGAAATTCTAAGTTTTGGACCAGAAGCACACGGGCAACAGTTTTGAAGGCAGTTACAGAGGCCAAGAAGGATGAAGGCAGACTAAATTGTTGTAGTCCAAGACCATGTCATTGTAATTCCTTGGGAAGGGATGCAAGCAGTTATAACTCTTTAGTGCTCTCTTGTGGCCTCTCTAACTTGAAGTTGCTTGTGGACAGAAACAAGATGTCAAAGAATCTGTGGTGCTTGCAGACAGACTGGGGAGCGGGTGGGAAGAAGTGGGAGAATGCAGGACAGTTTCCACTAGAAAACTATAGAAACTGAACTCTCTGTGCCTCACAGTACAACTCCGTGCATGAGACAGGGTCATGACACAGGAGAAGTCTCAACCTGAACCACCCAAAAAAGGGAAATGAGCAAGATTTGAATTTGGCTTTCTGTGTAATGGGAGAGCTGAAAAATCCCTTGAGTCTCAACACAGTTGTATTGCAATACTAGCCATCGTTTGGACAGCTACAGAAGAAAATACGGCAGAAAGGAAAATGTTTGAAGTGACTGCTCATCTTCCATTTACCCTGTAGAATCTGATAGAAGCAGGTTTTGTTTATCTGAAAGGGAAGCTCTGTGAGTGTGTCCCTGAGTAAATATTTGAAGTTATAGATTAACTAGTCTCCTCTGGGTTTGATGGCGGAACAGTAGGCAACTGGGATTCAGCTGTTGAAACCAGTAAGTTTTTTGCAAGATTTTCTAAAAGTCCCGATTCTCTTTTACACAATGATGTTTTTAAACTATCAGAAAACAAAGAGGAAGGGTGAAAAGAGTAGGGGAAAAGAACCGTAGGGAAGCTCAGAAGAGAATCAGCAATACATTTTGTGTGGTTTTCAGATAGATGGTATATATGTTGCTTTGGGAATACAAATCCATGTGAAAGTTGGTTGAGTGACTCCAAATTTTGGATAGATGTAGAATTAATGTGGAACAGTCAATAGTAAACATAAACTGCCAAAATGTTAGCAGTTTGGAATGATGGGGAGTGGTCTATAAAAGAAATTTCTCCTGATGTTTATGTAGTGGCGTAATAGTAAAAATAAATCAGAAACAGCATACCATGCTTTGTTGGCCACTTATGACAGTCATTTGAGTTTATTTTATTAAATCTTACTAAAAAGCATGCAATTCAAAGAAGATATAGGACTATGTATCTCCCTAAAACAAGCTGTTAATTTTTGGTGGTTATTCTCTTAGGTGCGCAATGTGTTGTGTTATGTGGCGTATTGTTACCATTTTGGTGTTTTCTGCTGCCTTCATGCTGCTTGGGAGCCATGAAGCTTCAGGTATATGTTTCTTCTTTCCTGAGTTCCTTTCATCAGATAAGCGTGATACCCTGTGAGCCACTGCCTCTTTTAAAGGTGTAACAGTAAGAGTGGAAGGCTTGAGCCAGTGGCATTTCATGCACACAGAATCCTGTGCAGAAGAGCTCCAAGTGACATGCTAGAGTCAGAGGGAGCATCTCTCTTTGATGTGATAGCAAGCAAAAAGACACACTTCTCACTTTATGAAGGAATGTGGTGTGGGCCTGCTTTCATCCGTGCCATTTCTATAGTTTTGCAGATGAGCGACAGCAGCAGTGAAGTCTGCGTGATTTTGTCCATACTAGTTTCTAGTGCCTCCAAAGCTTTTAGTGTTTTTACTTTTTCAAAACCCCTTCAGCCAGTATCAGTGTATAATTGGTGAACAAGCCTGAATAACGGTCTGCAGCTAGCTGTGTGATGGTATAAATGGCCTGAGTGGACCTCCCCCACAGTGTTTTACAGCAGCCAAGAAGCAAATCAAGTGCTGAAAATCCAGAAGCGGGCAAATAGTTTCTTGGAAGAAATAAAGCCTGGTTCATTGGAGCGGGAATGTCGAGAAGAGCAGTGTGATTTTGAGGAAATCTATGAGATATTTCAAGTCAAGGAAATAAGTGTAAGTGATTGCAAAAAAATAACTTTAACGGAGGAAATAAAGGCCAGATCTCTTTAGACAACACCAGTTTGGGAAGGACTGTACCATGCTCTGCCAACAACTAGTCAAGTCATATTCATCACCTGCCCTCCTGCCAGGTGGGGTTGAGTATCAATTGGGTTGGGCATGTGTTTAAAGCCGTAATATGGCTTCACCAAATGCTGGATCCATTCAACCTGCATGCCATATTGGACGGGAGATGTATAAAAACAGTTTATTCCTATTATTATTTTGTCAAGGATTATGATTGTCCTATTTGCATGAAAAGATCATGTGACACAATCAAGATCTAATCACCGTCTGGTTCAAACTTTAACTTAGATTTTGTTTCTTCACAGTTGGATTATTGGACAAAGTATTACGGTAAGTAAAGAAGACTACAGTCTCCCTGGGTATAGTGGGCACCTCTGCATTCTTCCCACCAACCCCTGTACCAGATTGCTCTCAGCAGATAAGTTTTATTCATTAATGCAACTTGCTCTGTTAGCAGATAACTTTCTGAGGTCTGTGCTGGAGAACAGGGCTGGCCAGAAGGTATATCTGGTAGGACATACTGGTCTGAAGTAGATTAGCAGCAAGGATTTCTGACTCCTAGTTGTTCAACTATTGTGGCAACAAAATGCCTTTCACCACCACATCCAAAATTATAATTGTTGAAATTAAGGTTTCAGGATTATGGGAGGACTGTGTGCTCAGTTCAGGTCTGGTACTCAAGAAAAAACTTTCCGTGCTCAGAACATGTTAACTTTAAGTGTATGTCTTTAGCATTTGTGCCTTGCTAGTGGTAGATTACAACAGCAACAACGATTCCTCAAAGTCTGCACAGCCCTGCTATAGAAGTCACCAGATAAATGTAGCTTTGGGATTCCCTTGACATTCAGACTAATTTGTCTGTGCTTGCTGCAAATCTGACCCAGAATTGCATTTCAAACAAGTCACTGCTTTTAGTTTTTCCAATATTTCTAATATTTTCCATATACATGAAAGAGATGAAGCACTACAGACAGATCACATTGTAAATGGAGGTTGGAGACAGAAAGAGGAGCATACCTGCAAAAATGTGTGTGGCAAATGGTCTGGGTTTCCCTACACATTTATTTTCAGATGGAGATCAGTGTACACCCAACCCATGTTTCAATGGAACCTGTCGTGACGGAATTGCGAATTTCAAGTGCATTTGTAACGAAGGCTGGGAGGGATCCGTCTGCCAATCTGGTAATGCCATTTTACAATAAAAATATAGTTATTAGTTTATAATGGGCACCCCTGTTTGTTGTATCAAGTTGCAAATACACCACTAAATATGCATGCCTTTCCAGATGAACACTAGCTGCAGATCTCTCAATCACAAAATTTGCTAGCAAGGATAAACATTTTGCTCTTTTTGAAGTATGAAAAGTGAGTGACAATTCATGTAAGATTTGATGCACAAGATATAGATCTTAAATAGGTTGCTGTCAAGGTCCTCACTGAGCATAAGCCTTCAACTGTCCTTTTTAAAAATCACTGAGCAAATAAGAGCCTTCCTCCTGTTGCAAGGTTAGCCCCATGTATGGGCAGAGATGGGATGGTTAACACTCTACTGGTGCTCAATTATCATTAAATTTATTAGCCCAATTCTCAGGCGATGAGAAGTCACTGTGGGTGAATTTTCCATGGGGTTTCTTGCTGCAGCAGCAGCCAGCATTTTGAATAGTTGGGGAGTCACGAGACACACTATAGCTTCTTGTTACATGCAAACCTGGAGAGAGGTGGTTGCTGAGATGGCTGACATGGCAACCCTCAACCAGCCCATGGCTTCACAGCATGCCTGCACAGCATCCCAAATAACCAAAACAGCAGCTGCTGAACAAGAAGCCCCATAAGGAAATTCACCACAGTGACTTTTCATTGAGTGTGAATCAGGACGTAGGACAATTTTGTTGCCTTCATAATGTCCTTGCTTGCTCAATGCCTTTTTGGGAGGAAATCAGCAAAAGGGTTATGCATGCTGAGGATCATGGTAACAATCAGATGGAAATATCAGATTTTTATCTTGTGTATGACGTAAAGCACATTGCCAGTACTATGCTTCTTCAAATATAGCCTGCCCGGCCTGCAAGACCTATTAAGGCTTTTTAAAACCAAGATTCAACAATAACAGGTAAATCTAAACCATGACATTGCAATTGACCAGAAACAAAATCCCAAACTGTGATTTTGGGATGCGCATTTCCACCAGTGCACGGGCCACATAGCAAATTTATTGCACAATATAGCAAGTCGTGCTGCATTCAGAGATGCTACAGCGGACTGTACAGTCTGATTGTCTAGCATGTTTAACTTACGCCGAGAAGAAATGCAATTTCCAGCAGCCCCTTCTGGGCAGAAAGGTGATGCAATGGCCTGAGAGAACAAAGAGAACAAAAGCAGGTGGACAAGGCTAACCAGCGTAAAGCACAATAAAGATCCCTCAATTCCTACACAGGGTAGCTGAATCACACATGCAGCTCCTTCCATGATATGACTCAGTCTTCTCTGGTGTTCTTGCTGTTCAGAGGTCCTGCATACCAACTGTTCTATTGACAATGGGGGTTGTGAGCATTTCTGTGAAGAGGCACAAAAGGATGACGAGTCCTACCGTTACTGCAGCTGTGCTTCCGGCTACCGTCTGGCATCCAATCATACGTCTTGTGAACCTCTTGGTAAGAGAAGGATGGAAAGAGACGCACCAGAGTGGCTTTAATAGAAAAACTTTAAAATCAGAAGCAATGATCATGTAAGTAACCTGGCTGGCAGTGCTGGGCAAGGCAACTTTCCCCGTTCTCTGAGCTAGGTCTCTTGACAGGAGCAGTGCTATGTAGGAGCAGAAAAGATCTAGGACTCAAGCCCACAGTAGCGCCCAAAGCATGCATTGGCTTGTGCTGATTTTCATGGGCTCTTGAGTGTGTGTGCGAGCATGTGTTTGAAGGACCCTGGGTCCTTAGGCTACCACTGTTTGTAAAAAGGGATATACTGGTATGGATAGCAGAGAGGGAAGCATTTGATTTCAGAAACAAACCTTCAGGCAAAACAGCCCAGGGAAGGGGCCAGCAGGAGGTGATGCACATGAGAGCAAAAAGCCAGTGAATCGTTGGGGCTCAGCTGCAACACAGATCCTCAGTTGTGCCTTTGAGTGCCCAGGGATGACAGGTGGTGGGACAGCTGCCCCCTCCCCCATGATCTGGGGCTCTGACCCTATGGTGTTGCGCCCTAAAGGGGGGCATTTTTCATCCAGAAACAAAGCCTGGATTGCTATTTGGAGCTCACCACCCCATGTCAGCATCTCTTATAGCGCCTCCCCACACAAGCTCATTTCAGTGGAGTAGCTGGTTGAAATGCAGAGTCACAGTCCTTGGGCCACTCTGAGGAGCAAAAAACCTGTTGGTAGTAAGGTCTACTTTGGAGGAAAATGCCAGCTAGAGGAGGACGCAGATGGCTGCTGCCACCCAGTGCCTCTCGGCCTCAATCTTAATAGATGCAATGCAGCATAAGAAGGAAACAGCTGCCCTGAGTCTGTATACCCGACCATAGACAAACAGGTAAAGTCATCTCGTTGAGTGGACAAGAGTTTTTCTGTTACTATGAATAAGCAGCATTAGAATAAGCATTACAGAAAGAAAGCTGAGCTCATACACTGGAAATAGTAGGACCTTGCTCACACTTAGATTAAGTTCCACTTAAATCTGATTCAGGCTGAGATCCTAAGCACACTTATTCAGAAGTGATCTTTGAACACAGTAGGATTTACTCCCAAATATACAAAGGATCACACCTGAAGAAATCTACATGGAGCTGGACTGTAAAGCACATTGCTAGGCATTCATACTAGTTCCAGCATGGGAGTGTACAGAGCCAGGAGTAGAATTTCTACCGTGCTACTTCGGGCTGCAGGTGAGGACCATATTTTGGAATGATCCTCTGTGTAGATGCTCTTACACTTTTCTTACATGTAGAACCCTGCTACATCAAAATAACGGTCTATGGATAAAAATGTATTTGGCTGTGTAAAGAGAGATTTAAATAGGTGAGTTTTGTTTCAATCCCAATCTGAAATAAAGTTCAAATTCGGCAACTTCATTTTTAGTAACATATCAAACAGTTCTTGGGCACATTTTATACTCTCCAGATTGTGCCTCTGATCTTAACGATGCATATTATTTTCCACTGATTGTTACTACTACAAGGAACAAAGAATCTGAATGTTTCTTCTAAGGAGATGGAGATAGAAGACAGAATTTCCACAAGGACTAGAAATGAGTGTGTGATACTTTGTGGAGCACTGATAAAACTGATCAGTGGATACTCCCACACAGTCACAGACAGTTTAAAACAAACATTTACTATTGCTAAGATTTCCCTTTTAAAAGCAAAAGTAATTGGGAGTGTCCCTTAGCTTAAGAAATTGGGAAGGAGACACTTGCAGAATATATAGAACATTCAGGAATAAGCAAGGATAAAGTGGCTTGAAAGTTTTGATAAAAAATGGAAGTTATTTCCTTTTAAAAAACTAACGTGATGGAGATGACATATTAGTGTTTTGATGTCTCTTTTTGCAGGTGAATACCCCTGTGGAAAAATTGTGGAGCAAGAGCCAAAGATTGCTAAAATAGTTGGGGGTAAAACTGGACGAAAAGGAGACAGTCCCTGGCAGGTAAGGAGTGAAGTAGTCAGTTTGTATCTTTTGAAAGGACTTTGTTTTTCTCAAGCCTTGGCACAAAGGACCCTTCTGTTTCAGGTTTTGCAAGGTCAAACCAAATGTTTCAGTATCCCAAGCAGAGGACATGAATGCACTTTCTTAACCTGGCAAGCATCAGTCACTGAAAAGGCTGCTCTGACACATATGATACATGATGAACAGTTAGTCACCACAGCTGGTAAAGGATGGCTGTGGGTGCTTTTTGAGCATTATCTCCTTGCCTTGTTTATAGGATTTTGTTAGCAGGGTGATGTTTCTGCTTTTTAGTATGGTGTCTAGATTTGCCATAGCTTTCCTCCCCAGGAGCCAAGCATCTTAATTTCTTGGCTGCAGTCCCCGTCTGCAGTGATCTTGGAGCCCAGGAAAATAAAATCTGTCACTACCTCCATTTCTTCCCCATCTAGTTGCCAGAAAGTAAGAGGACCAGATGCCATGATTTTAGTTTTCTTAACGTTGAGTCTCAAGCCAACTTTTGCACTCTCCTCCTTCACCCGCATCAAGAGGCTCTTTAGTTCCTCTTTAACTTTCTGCCATTAGAGTGGTATCATCTGCATATCTGAGGTTGTTGATATTTCTCCCGGCAATCATAATTCCAACTTGTGATTAATCTAGCCCCTCCTTTCTCATGATGTACTCTGCATATAAGTTAAATAGGCAGGGCAATAGTATACAGCCTTGCCAAACTCCTTTCTCAATTTTGAACCAATCAGTGGTTCCATGTCCAGTTCCCACTGTTGCTTCTTGACCTGCGTATAGGTTTCTCAAGAGACAAATAAGATGATCTGGTACTCCCATCTCTTTAAGAACTTGCCACAATTTGTTGTGATCCACACAATCAAAGGCTTTAGCATAGTCAATGAAGCAGAAGTAGATGTTTTTCTGGAACTCCCTAGCTTTGTCCATGATCCAGCCTATGTTGGCAATTTGATCTCTAGTTCCTCTGCCTCTTCGATATCCTGCCTGTACTTCTGGTAGTTCTTGGTCCACATTACTGCTGGAGCCTAGCTTGTAGGTTTTTGAGCATAATTTTGCTAGCATGTGAAATGAGTGCAATGGTGTGGTAGTTTGAACATTCTTTGGCATTGCCCTTCTTTGGAATTGGAATGTAAACTGACCTTTTCCCATCCTGTGGCCACTGTTGAGTTTTCCAAATTTGCTGGCATATTGAGTGTAGCACTTTTACTGCATCGTCTTTTAGGATTTTGAATAGCTCAGCTGGAATATTGTCGCCTCCACTAGCTTTGTTGTCACTTAGACTTCCTAAGGCCCATTTGACTTCACATTCCAGGATGTCTGGCTCAAGGTCAGTGACCACCCCATCATGGTTATCAGGTATGTTAAGCTCTTTCTTGTATAGTTCTTCTGTGTA
>NW_025335268.1:92305135-92445000 GCF_004798865.1 Varanus komodoensis
TGCGTTTTCCAAATTTGCTGGCATATTGAGTGTAGCACTTTTACTGCATCGTCTTTTAGGATTTTGAATAGCTCAGCTGGAATATTGTCGCCTCCACTAGCTTTGTTGTCACTTAGACTTCCTAAGGCCCATTTGACTTCACATTCCAGGATGTCTGGCTCAAGGTCAGTGACCACCCCATCATGGTTATCAGGGATGTTAAGCTCTTTCCTGTACAGTTCTGTGTAATCTTGCCACCTCTTCTTAATCTCTTCTGCCTCTGTTAGGTCCCTGCCATTTTGGTCCTTTATCATGCCTATCTTTGCATGAAACATTCCCTTCATATCTCCAATTTTCTTGCAGAGAACTCTGGCCCTCCCTATTCTATTGTTTTCTTCTATTTCTTTGCACTGTTCATTTAAGAAGGCATTCTTATCTCTTCTAGCTATTCTCTGGAATTCTGCATTCAATTGGGTGTATCTTTCTCTTTCTCCCTTGCCTTTTGCTTCCCTTCTTTCCTCAGCTATTTGTAAAACTTCCTCAGACAGCCATTTTGCATTCTTGCATTTCTTTTCTTTGGGATGGTTTTAGTTGCTACCTCTTGTACAATGTTGTGAACGTCTGTTAAAACAAATGAATCTTGGTTGAAATAAGAATCAGATCAGGGACCTCAAACTTTCAGCAATATGGTTGGTGTAAAAAGTAACTCCCTTTCTGAAGTTTGAATCCCCAGAGGACATAGGGAAGTGTCTACTTGGCATGTAAGTGGACCTCCATGAGAAATGTGGAAATTGTAGGTCATTGACAAACTATTATTTCCATTATAATTCCCATTAAAAATACCTTGACCAGAAACACATCAGAAGGCATTTGCCATTGGACCATGAATAGCAGGGGAAAGATCAAGCAAGATCACGAGCGGAACAATCCTGGACATACACTGTGAAGTGAAGGATGTGTGACTGAGCTCGCAATAACCTTCCGCCTTGTCTTCCTTTCCATTTCAGGTTATGCTGAAAAACAGTAAGGGCAAGTTCACGTGTGGTGGAACGCTCATTCACCCCAGCTGGGTGCTAACAGCTGCTCACTGTTTGAGAGGGCAATCAAGGATCAAACTTGCATTTGGTAAGGAAAAGCATAATGGCCACATTTCTTTTGAATATGGGACCCTGCAGCCAACCATCAGTCAACTGGCAGGCCACAGTGACAGAGTATTCTAGAATGAGACAGCAGCTGTGCAATCAGCAATTGCGCAACTGGCTTTTAAAAACTGTGGGCAGGGATGTGAGTTTTCCAGAAAATTTTGCATTAGTACATTTTTAAGAAAAACCTCCAGTGCAGGTTAGGGCCATTCACAACCATTTCTCCCTATTTGCATAAAAAATGCTAATAAGTCATGTAATGTTTATTTTACTTGTACAATCCCCCCTGCATCTAAACATACATTTAAGTCTGCCTTAATTCAAGCTTCTCCAACCTTGAGCCCTCCAGATATGTTGGACTGCAACTGCCAGCATCCTTCAGTCAGCATCCTTTAGTTAGCAACCAGAGGATACACTGATTAATTTTAGAAAACCAACGAATTCTGTATGATACGCTGACAACCAAAACTGATCCATTTCAGCAGAGTGCAACTCCCTTCCACTGGGTTTGTCAGGGCACCTTTAATTTGCTGTCCGTATTTATTAGTTCTTCGTCGTGGCCTCTGTGCATCACACATATGTGTTCTGTGGCTGCGCAGTGCCCTTGGCCGGAAGATTGATAGCTAATGGTTTGGTGGGAAAACTCCACTCGTTGTGCCTCGTGCCGTTTCACTCTCACTTAGATTGTTCCTCGTGCTCTCTTGTTTCGAACTCTTTCTCTTTTTTCCAAGTTAGTATTCCCACCTTACCTTAATCTTACTGTTCCAGTTACTCTCTTGGTTTTTTCTCGTTCCTCGCATTCCTCGTTCCTATTTTAAAAAACCCACAAAAATATTATGTATTCCCGCTATACTATCCTCTTTTTCTTCCTTTTTCCACGATGGCTCAATGAGCGGCGTTCCGCAAGTGCGGAGAGTGTGGCTCTAAAATGCCCACTGCAGACCCGCACGACCTGTGCCTCCTCTGTTTAGGGGAGGGCCACAGGACGGACAAGTGCGGCCATTGTCTGGCCTTCTCTAAACAGGCCAGGAAGAACAGGGAGAACCGTTTACGTAAGCGCCTGTGGGATCAGGCCCTCCTACAATCGGACCTGCTGGTGGCTAAGCCTGCTACAACCTCGGCCCCACCTGACTGCCATCTGTCTTCAGCTGATCCACCGCAACGTCCGGCCCCTTCCTCTGCTGCTCCGCCCTCACACCCTTCGGGCGAGGGTGCTTCCGCCATGGGAGAGCAGCCTGTTTCCCCGCCCAAGAAACAACGGGAAAAGAGGAAACACAGTGGCCCTGAGAAGCCGCCTGTGCACAAGAAGGCCAAAAGGGATAAGGCCGAAAAACCACCAAAAAAACCAAAGAAACCCAAGCATTCAAAACACCGACCCTCGGGTTCGGTGGCTTCCTCGGTTCCGACGGTGATCCTGGTACCGACGCTTTCGGGTCCAACCATTCAGGCGGTGATGAGAGTTACTCCTCTAGCCTCTCTGCACCGTATGCGATCAGAACTACACCAGGATCCACCTCGCAGTTCGATCTCTGATGGCGAGATTCAAGACTCTCCGCCGAGGGCTTGGTCCCTGACACCTATGCCGCCTGTTGGACTCAACCCTGGAACCGGGTTATCCCCGCAAGAAGCCGGAGGAGCCAGTCTTCTGAAGCTTGTTCTGACGACTGGTACCATTCCCGGTACTCTTCCGCACCGAGATGGCCCGACTATCCGTCGGATACTACTCAGCTGCTAGAGGCTGCTCCCCCCCACCAGAACATCGGGATCGACCTCATTCTACAGCTTCGAGGGGCGCCGGGCGTGCACCGTCTTGGGAGAGCAGCAGATCACAGTCTCCGGGAGACTCCTCCTCTAGTGTCCCGCCTCCCTATTGGGTGGACTCAGATGAGTCCGAGGTTGATTCGACTTCGCCCGATGCTGCAATCACTTCACAAGGCCCAGCATCACCGGAAGAGCCACACATCACGTTTGCCAAACTGATGTCCAGGCTGGTGAAGTCAATGGAGATCAAGGCTAATCAACAACCTGGACCCAGCACCGATCGCTTCTACGATGTAGTGCAGGGAGAACAATCGACCTCCATCGCTTTACCACTTATTGCAACTCTCTGACAAGCGATGACCCAACCATGGGACCTCCCGGCTCAGCCTCAACCGACCTCAAGAAGATATGAGGTGATGTATAATGTTCGTGAGGGGGACATTCCATTCCTCCTCCACCACCCCAAACCAAATTTGGTGGTGGTAGAATCTTCTCAAGACTGGAAGGCACGGGGTCACACAGCGCCCCATGACAAAGAAGGAAGGAAAATCGACTCCCTCGCGCACCAGGTCTATGCGGCTTCGGGACTCGGTCTAAGAATCTCGAATTATGAGGTGACCCTGGCGCATTATCAATATTTTATAATGCAGTGCCTGGACAACATCATCGCCACCCTCCCAGATAATCAAGGTGACTTGGTGCGGGTGTTCTTAAAGGAGGCAATGCAGGTCGCGGTGCAACAGCTATCCACAGCTAGGTACCATGTGGATATGGACAAGAGGGCTCTCGTCTGCGCCATCTCTCTCCGGAGACACCCCTGGTTGTGTAACTACAACTTTCCGGAAGAGATGAAGAGGATTGAGGAGATGCCCTTTGATGGATCCGGCCTCTTCAACGCAAAGACCGACCATAAGTTGAAGAAGATCCACGAGTCGAGGATGATGGCCTGGCGTATGGAGATGCAACCTCTTCCTCTATGTAAGTGGTCATGGACCCGTCCACAATACAGACAGCAATACTCACCCCGCCAACAGTCACAGCATCGCCAACAATGCTGCAAACAACCGCCCCAGCGATTCCAACAAAGCCAACGCCGCTTCGACGGAGACAAACACCAGCGCTGATGGGGCGGGTGAACCTTTCCTCTCCTTCCAACCCCACCCTCCCCCCTCTCATTTGGGGACCGGCTGAAAAGCTGACTCCCCATTTGGGAGTCCATTACATCTGATGGGTGGGTGTTATCCATCATCCAGAATGGATATAGAATTGAATTCGACATCGTTCCATCATCGAGTCCTATCCAGTTTACTCCATGCTCACCAGTATTATTAGACGAGGTTCACCAACTCCTGTCTAAAGGAACCATTTGTTGCTTGTCTTTATCAGAAGGACTCCACGGATTCTATTCTAGATATTTTACGGTCCCAAAACGAGACGGAGGTCTTCAACCAATATGGGACCTGAGAGCTCTCAATAAATTTATAACACCAAAGAAGTTTCAGATGACCACACTTCAAAATATCCTGACGTTGCTCAGGAGAGAGGATTGGTTCGCCTCACTGGACTTGAGGGTTGCCTATTTTCATATTTTGATCTATCCACGTCATAAGCGTTTCCTCCGTTTTGTGGTAACTTCTGAAATTCACGAATTCAAGGTGCTGCCGTTTGGACTGGCCACTGCACTGACGGTTTTCACGAAGTGTATGGCCCCCCGTCTGCACATATCTTCGACTATTCAGATATACCCTTACCTCGATGACTGGTTGTTGGTTTCCCAGACTAGAGAAGGACTTTGCTCCTGTGTAAATATGGTTTGTGACTTATTGCAGGACCTTGGACTCTGCATTAATCGTGAGAAATCTTCTCTTGTCCCTACGCAGATGATCAACTTTATTGGAGCCCGGCTGGATTCTACGGTGGCGAAGGCCTTCCTCCCTCAAGACAGACAGCGCACTATCGCTCGACACATCTGCCAAATTCAACAAGACGGAACTGTTTCTGCACAATCTGTTCAGAGACTTTTGGGGCACATGGCAGCATCCATTGCTGCAGTTCCATATGCCAAATTCCGGCTTCACCCCCTTCAACTGTTCTTCAACGGAATGTTCCGGCCACAGAGGGATCCACCTACGAAGCTGATTTGACTCCCGTCCTCCATCCTACAATCTCTACTATGGTGGATGGCATCAGAAAACCTAAACATCGGAGTTCCGTTCCGACCTCGGTACCCTACAATGACTCTCGGTACCGATGTGTCTCTGCTGGGATGGGGAGCCCTGTGCTCTGGCCTACACACGCAGGGCATATGGAACCAACTGGAGTCCAGGAATCACATCAACTTCCTGGAACTTCTTGCAGTATTCAAAGAACTACAATCATTCGAGGACGTGCTTTGCCATCGAGTTGTCCAAATAACCTCGGACAACATGGCCATGGTCTTTTACTTGAACAAGCAAGCGGGGACAAAGTCTCCGAAGTTAGCCCGACTATCAATGCAAATCTGGGAGTGGTGCATCCCGAGAGACATCACCCTGATAGCAGTGCATCTAGCTGGTACAGATAATGTGGAAGCAGATCTCTTGAGCAGGCACATGTCCAAGTCGCACGAATGGGAACTGGACCGCCAGACATGCAACAGGCTGTTCCAGCGATGGGGTCTCCCAGATATAGACCTATTCGCCACCCGACAAAACAAGGTATGCGAGACTTTTTGCTTGAGAGCGGGAATCGGACAGGGGTCATCCGGGGATGTCTTTATGATCCCTTGGAACGATATGATCTTTTACGCTTTCCCCCCGATTCCCCTCATCATGAGAGTAATATCAAAGGTAATTCACGATGGGGCCACAGGACTGCTGATAACTCCTTGGTGGCCATGCCAGCCTTGGTTCTCCACACTTCTTCGCATTTCCCGAGAGGAATACCTTCAACTCCCTCCCATTCCTTATCTTAGAACTCAGCAGGAGGGCACGATCCGGCACCCGGATCTAGCATCGCTGAAACTGACAGCCTGGCAAAGTCGATAGCTGTCAACGCTGGCCCGCTACCGACGCCATCTGCAGTTTCTACTGATCCTATCCCTAGATCTGACACGCCATTCCACGCTATGAATCCATCTACCTCCTCTATGTCCTTGGATCTGACGAATATTCTGTTGGCTTCGCAAGTTCTTCATCCAGACATCCAATATATTCTCGATTCTGCGCTAAGGCTGTCCACTCAAAAATCGTGTGCGGCGAAGTGGCGTAGATTCTCTGTTTTTGCCGAATCTCATTCGTTTTCACCGAGCTCTGCATCCATAGATCAGATCCTTCAGTTCCTCTTCGAACTCCACCATTCTGGACTTAAACCATCTTTCATAAGAGTGTATACGGCAGCAATCTCCTATTATCGTGGGACGGTGCAGGGTTTTTCCATTTTTTCTCAGCCATTGGTTAAGAGATTTCTTAAGGGACTCTGCAACCTTCATCCAACAATCAGACCACTTATGCCCACGTGCAGTCTCTCAGTGGTACTACAGGCACTAACAAGACCTCCTTTCGAACCTTTGGCAACAATTGATTTACGTCTTGTTTCTTGGAAGACTGCTTTCCTGATAGCAGTTACTTCAGCCCGTAGATCTAGTGAACTCTGTGCCCTCAGGGTAGACCCTCCATTTTTGTTTCACAAAGAGAAAGTAGTGCTCCGAATGGACCTGTCTTTTCTTCCAAAAGTGGCTACGTCTTTCCACATGGACCAGGAGATTAGCTTGCCTGCATTTTTCCCATCTCCTTCGAATCCGATCGAGAGGTCCCTGAATACTCTCGATGTCCGGCGCTGCCTAGCTTTCTACAGATCAAGGACTGAGTCTATTCGACATTCCAATAGACTCTTCATTAAATACTCGGAACAAAATCGAGGCTTCCCAGTTATTCCTCAGGGACTGTCCAAATGGATAGTTCATACTATTACTTTGTCCTATCAGTTGGCCAAGATAGACTTACCTACAGTTCCCAGAGGTCATTCCACTAGAGTTGTAGCTGCTTCTTCAGCCTTTGCGTCGGGAGTCCTGATTGAAGATGTATGCAGAGCTGCCACCTGGGCTATTCCATGTACTTTCGCAAAGCATTATAGACTGGCTGTTCGTGCTAGACAGGACTGCTCCTTCGGCAGAGCTGTTCTTTCAGCTATTCTCCGTTGATGACACCTCTCTCCACCATTTGGGGTAAGCTTGTTATTCTACCCATATGTGTGATGCACAGACGAAGAAGAGCAGATTGCTTACCTGTAACTGATGTTCTTTGAGTGGCCATCTGTGCAGTCACACAATCCACCCACCGGCCCCGCTTGGTGTCATTGGGTGGTTCTAATTTTTTTTTCCCCCTTCGGTACCAAGCTAATTTTTCTTTGCTCTTCGTATCGCCATGATGTTTTTTCTTCCATCGATACCGAGAATTTTTTTTTTATTAGAAGAGCGAACGTCCAGTCTGTCCAAGACTGGAAAATGGCAGACACTCCGCTCCATATATACTGCTAGGGGGGAGGGGGAGCAGAGTTTTCCCACCAAACCGTTAGCTATCAATCTTCCAGCCAAGGGCACTGCGCAGGTGCAGAACCCATATGTGTGACTGCACAGATGGCCACTCGAACAACATCAGTTACAGGTAAGCAACCTGCTCTTCCATTTCGCACGGAGATATAGATGAATTTCTGCAAAAGAATTTCTGAATTCTCTCCCATTTATACTAGGGATGACCTCCTGAAAAACATGAATTACACCTGTAAGCTGTCAAGCTTGCCTCCTATTGTTGTTGTTGTTTTTATTATTATTACATTTCTATGCTGCCCCTTGCCGAAGCCTCGGGGCCGTTTACAACACAATAAAATACAAAAATAACAATATAAAATTAAAATTAACAATATAAAATAAATAAAAAATATAAAAGAAGTCGTCCTGGCATCCATTTGCAACTGGCATCCATTCACTGGTGCTAATGAACTTATGAAAAGGACAATTTCAGTGAGAAAGTAAAGCACTGGAAATCTTCCTCCCCATCCCACTGGATATTTTGGAGGGGGTGGAGGTGTTGATGCAAATCCGATCAGAACTCAGGCGTGGGCTTTAGAAATGCAGAAGAGGAAGGTAAATCGTGAAGGTTCCATAGCATCTTAGCACTATCTTAAATCTTTTGGTAGGCCAGTTTGTATTATCATATGGCAAACCCTTTTCTCAGCCAGTCTCCAAACAAGAGGAATCACCAGGGTGAGGGCTAGCCAGAATGTTTCTCCCTGACGTGTTACTTTTCTATATGTGTTGAGTTTTTAAATGAGGTTTCATTCAGGCATATGATTTCCTACCTGTGACTGAAAGTAGTGCAGTCTAGAAATGCTTTAGCATTTGAGGAGGAGCCCAAGGCCAACGTTTAATCCTGTAAACTGCAATGCATGATGCAACCTTTCCTCCCATTTCTACTTATCTACCCTGGAGCACTATCCTGTGCAAGTTTAGGCAGAATGCATGCTGGGAGTTGTAGGCTTTTTTCTGTCTTCACTTCCGTAGGCTTGTTCTTTTACTCAGTCAGTTAACTATACAAGAATCTAATGCTCGTGTCTCTCTTCCCCTGGAAGTTTCCTTTTCCATTCCGAACATATACCTGGGCTTTCCCAGTTCTTTCTGGATGCATGCACTCTTTCTGGGAGAGCTTCACAGCCACAATGCGATACAGAATTCTACTTGATGTACACAAATTTCCTGGGATTTAGGCACACTGTATCCCTAAAAAAAGTCTTATAGCCACCGGTTCCTATTCTGGATATGGAGTTTGCTCATGTTAAGATGCAAGAAATAAATGAACACCTTTCCTTAAGGGCTCTGTTTAAAAAAAAGACTGGCTTAGATCATAGTATAGTTTTCTGTTCCCTTACAGGTAAATACTATCGCCGGCTAGAAAAAGATGTACAAGAAATAGTCGCTGACACCCTATTGCCTCATGAGAATTATTCTGCCATCACCTCCGATAATGACATAGCCTTGTTGCACCTTGCCCACCCAGTTTCCATTGACAGGTTCAAGCTGCCCATTTGCCTGCCTTCCAAGAATCTGGCAACCCAGGAGCTGATGAAAGAAGGGACAAAGACAGTGGTGACAGGCTGGGGCAAGAGGAGCGAGGAAAAATATAATTTCTCCTCTGTCCTCCAGTATATTGAAATCCCTTTGGTCCCACGGAATGACTGTATCAATGCTATGTGGAATGCTATCTCTGATAACATGCTGTGTGCGGGGATACAGGGAGACAGTCGGGATGCCTGTGATGGGGACAGCGGTGGCCCTATGGTCACAAAATTCAAGAGCACCTGGTTCCTGATCGGATTAGTAAGCTGGGGAGAAGGCTGTGGGAAACTTGATAACTATGGAATCTACACGAAGGTCAGCTCCTATCTTGACTGGATTGAGGAAAAAATGAAACAAGGTGTTTCTCACACAAACTAAGTTGCAAAAAAGAGGAGGGCAGCAAGACCTGCACCATAGTATGCCCAGTGTTTTTTATTTGCTAATATATGCAGAAGGTGCAAAGTGAGCATGTGGTGCCTTTTATATTTCTTCCCCACTATACACGTCAGGAAAGACGGCAGCCCCCCGACAAGTTACCCAGCAGGGCCTGCTGGGAGCAGGGGGTTTTGAGAAGAATGTTAGACTGAGCAGAACTTGGGCTGATCCACCAAATATTTCTTATGACACTAAGCGATTGTGTGTATGTGTCATAGATTAGAAGTGTATTAATTGCTTAACAAAGATTAGAACTGGTTAAAGGGGCTCTGGATAGGAATTATGGCTTTCTAAATTTAAAGAACGCTGATGTACCATGGAAGTTTTAATAAAGAAGCGAATGGATGCAAATGTGTAAAACTGCAGTCAGCTTATCTTTTTGCCTTTGAGGTATAGATATGGATATATAAAATATCAAGTTTAGTGTACAAAATGTATATATCACCCTACTGGAATGCACTGTTAGGCTCACCTGAACAGTTTTTTGGCAAAAATATTAAATAAACAGAACTTTCAAAAACATTTGGGCTACTTTGCTGACCAGGTTAACACATTCAGGATTTTACTTCCCATTTGAAACTCTGAAGTAAACTTCTGAACTCACTATTTTGAAGGGCTTTTCTAGCTCATAACTTTATAATTTTTAAATGTTTATCAATACCATAGTTACAATGATTAAATATTATAGATTCCAATTAACTTACTGTGCTAATGAAGCTTCTTCTACTGCCCTCACCCATCTGTTCCAAAATGTTGCAGAAAGGGTGCTATGTTCAATTTTCCTCCTTTTTGGAACATATTTGTGAGCCTTTGTCTTCACACTGTGCAGTTCCAGGAAAGATAAAAGTGAAATCATGAGGTGGTGTTGCTTGTGACAGCTTAAAACTTTGCTGCTACTGGATGCTCAGGAGCCATAGAACCAACTCTCCTGATCAAAATGCATGTTGTTCTTTTCTTCTTGCCTGTAATCAGAGGCTGGCCCAGGGGTATGAAATCCAAAGGGGAACAGCCAGTAGCTTGGCCTTCTGTACAGATATTCTTCTGTCATTCTTCGATCAGTTGCCATAACTCCTTTGATTTTCATGGGAAACTCCTAAAATGTGACCACAAAGGCACGAATCATGTAAGAGCAACAGATTATGCTCTGCATGTATTTTAATTCAAGAAATTCATCTGCAGAAATATACAGGAACTAAGGAAGCTGCTTTAATACTGAGTTTAGCCACTGGTCCATCTAGCTAAGCATTTTTTATGCCATGGGCAGTAGCTTGTGACTTTGCAGAAAGTTTAGCCCCCTAAAACCATCATCCATTGCCAAAATTGCCAAAATATCTGAAGGGGCACAAGTTCTCTGCCCTCAGTCTATATGGACTGGCAGCATCTTTCACATTCAGCCCTGTACTTAAGAGGGTTCAAAGCATGTGCTCCGTCACTGAGCTGTCACCTGTCCACGGTTAAATCATGGAATTTGCTGCTACAAGATACAGTGGCAGCCCACAACACGAGCCCTATATGTATATGCACCTGTTCATGTGTAGAACCGCTTGTGCATACATGCCCACCTGGCCATACATACACGCATGCAAAAGCTTGTGGCCATGATCTGGCACCGTCTAGAAGCAGGGTTCACGCACAGGGTTGCTCGGGTCAGGGTGGAGAATGTCTCCCAGGGAGCCCAGTGCAGATCATGCTCTCCTTGCTGCTGCAGGTGGGGGCAGGCGGGGGGGGGGTAAGATGGCTAGCAGAGGGTGGCAGCACAAGCAGCAAGAAATTGGTGGGGGGATTCCTGGTAGCTAAGAGAGCATGGCACACAATTGTCACATGTATGTATGTATTTGCTTTACGAATATGCGGCCCCATTAGCCATAAGGCTCTCTGGGTGGCTCACAATGTATTTCTACACCAGTTAAAACGATATAATTAAGCTATTAAGGCCTTGGAAGCCTGCATGCTCTCTGGACTGTAGGTTTGCTTATGTATGTATGTATGTATGTATGTATTTATTTATTTATATGTTGTCCCAATACTAAAAGTCTCTGGACGGTTTACAAAAAACAAAAATCAAAAAACAAAGCAACCATAACAACAGGTTGTGCATCCCTGTTGTAGCTAAAAGGAAGGTTGAGATTTACTGATTAATTTTTAGGGGTCCTTCAGGTGTGTCAAGGATTTTATAACAAAGAAACTGTGGCAAGAACAGTTTTCTGAAATTTGTCTCTCCTTAAGCCCAAGGCCTACCTATTACCTTTAGGATGAACCTGCCCCTTCTCTTCACTCATTCAGTGGAAGAGAAGCCAAGGCCAGGGCATCATGCCATGCACTTTCCAGAAGAGACCACAATGGCCTGAGTGAAATCAGCTTGCCCTAGCCCTCTCCAGCCTTCCCAGATGCTTATGTACGGAGTCCTGAGGTTGCTGCTACACATCACTGGAAAAGGAAAAGGTGTTGCAGATTTGCAAACCAATAAGCACATGCAATTGTGTGTTTGTTTCTGCACATTCAGAAGAAAATGCCCAGAACTTAAACAGAAATCCAAAGCATTTCATTGTCATGGAAAAAACTGCAGCTGGAAAGAATTGTGTGTCTGCTCTCCAATTCAAGGCCCCTGCTCCTCCTCTTTATGGTTCTTTGTCTTCAGAAAAGACTTCTATTAGACTGCCCTTCAGAAAGTAAAACCCCTTCAAAAAGAAGACTGTCCTTGTAAAGTAGGACATCTTACGGTCTTTGCCTACCTAGGCAAGTCAGAAGTATGGTCTGGTTGAGCTGCTGCCTCCTGATGCCAGCCTGAAAGAACTCTTCTCTTTTACAAATTTATTATGTTTCTTTTTCTTTAGTTTAACATTTCCAGCCTCCTTGCCTTTGTGCTTCCTTCACTCATTTTTCAGTGCAAAGGTACAACCTGCTTATTTGCTTCTGTCTTCTGAGTTTTGTGTAGACACCTTCTTATGTGTCCTCCTGTAACCTGCTTGAACTCGGAAGATTATGAGCATCCTCGGAGGGCAGGATGATTCCAGAGGGTAGTATTGCCTCTGCGCTCCCCTCACCCTCAAAAACAGCTGATTTCTCCCTTGCTGTGAGGAGGGACAGCTGAGGCACTGCCCAGATTTGTGCCTCGCCTCTCCAAACTCCCTGAGTGCCTGTCCCAAAGACAGTCTTCCTTCTTCTGGAGTGTGGCTGATGCAGAAGCAACTGCATCAGCCACACAACAGAATGGAAGTGAGCCTTCTGCAGGCACAGTCCCCACTGCAAACTTGGAAGCCTTTTCCAGGGTCACACTGGGGACCTACCTTTCCCAGTGGCTGGCCAAACAATGACTACCAGACATAGGTCTGTGCCCTGAGTCACTTTTATGCTTGATTTTATCAGTTTGCTTTGTACTGGTTTTATCAGCAAGCTGAACAAGGAACCAAGGCTTCTGAAGAGGGGCTAACAAAAGCTCTAATTAATTATTGATTGACCCCAAACTTCACAAGTGCCTTGGAAGAAAGGCTCTGTTTGTGTGTGCTGGAGTGTGCTCACATGCGTATGTGCAAATAATAATTATGAGTATCAATTCCCCCAACTTACTTGAAGATATTGGATTGGATTGACATCCTGTTAATTCAAAGTTCTGATACCTACTAAAAGCAAAAGATATTGAAAGTAAATGAATAACTATGGCTCTGAAGAGGAGGAAAGTACATTTGCCATCTAGAAAAAAACCCTTTGGTTAGGTGAGAAAACTCATCATGCTTTCTGGAGAGTTAATTGTTTAGCAACAAGGAAGAAAAAGACCCAAGGATTTCATGGGAAAAAATGCTCCAGAGCATGAAAAAGTTGGCCTGGTTAGTGTAATGGTGTTTTAGGAGTTGATTAGCTTTCGGTTCAAACATAATTTTCTTCAGATTGGCTCATCCCCATCCCACTCCCCCAGCTGTGGAGCCAGGCTTCTTTGTCAATATTTGTGATAGCTTAATCATCAACACATGCATTCCCAGAGCTTTCTTCAGTGTTCATCCAAATAGCAGTTTGTCCTTTCTAATCAGGTAAGAGAACACAGTATTTCTATCTTGCAACATACTGGGGGCAGCTTCCTTAAAGGAAAAGGGTGTAGTTGCCTACATGTTCTGTGCGGGGACCCTCCACTTTTGCTATATTCTTCCTTTTCAAAATCCAGTCTGCAGCAATTGCTGGATATCCCTAACACTTAACTTTGGAAAGGTATGCTATACTTGATAAATGTAATTAGTGCAAATCAGTAAATATAAGAAAGACATTGTTTTCAAAAGCCTGTTTGAATTGGATGCCTTCCACAGAGGATGAACAGAATATACAAGAGACTGGTTATTGTCATCCTTGAAAAGTGCTATTCTTTGTTCTTTGGGTGTTACAGCTTTCTTACAATTGCCTCCATTGCCTTCAACACGCAGATTTTGCTATAAGAGCAGAACATCTGAGTTACCATTCCTCTACATTTCATTGTATCAATTCTGAAGATATTTAAATACATCTAAAGAATTGAAATGTAAGTCATGAAAGATACTTAGATTTAAATTCTTGTCATTTCTATATTTGTTTCTAGGTCTCTTACCCCAGTCTCAATTTTTTTACATACACATATGACTTCTCCCTCCCTCTCCTGCTCTCTTACTTGCTTTGCTTGAGAAATACCTTGTTTCATTGTCTTCTCCATGTAGGTGATCATCTACAAACCAAAATATTCTACCCGCTTTGGCTGTACAATGGCTAGGGCTTCCTCAAGTGCAGCCCTGCTTTTATTAATCTGCTTCTTCAACAGCAACCTATCATATTCTTTATCAGGTAGGTAGCCATTATTAATAACATTTTGTTGTGGCTGTCAAAGCTTGACAAAAAGTCAAATCGAAGGTGCAGCCTCCATTTTACCCAGATACAGCCCTGAGAGGAATCCAGGGGCTGGAACATTGTCAAGGAACTAGGAATATATTTGTTTAATATAGCTCTTAATTCACGCTAAGCAAGCGGAATGACCTACTCTTTTAACCTAACTTAGCTGCATAGGTGATCAGATGTATAATGAAATCTTGTGGGTATTTACTTGGAAGTACACCCCTTTGTGTTCAACTTATTACTCCCTAATAAGTTTGTTTTGGATTTCAGCCTGAATGGAAGAAACAGGATTAATGATAGTATCTCCCTCTGTGTTCATAGTGTTTATGAAAAACAGTGAGGCAAGCCAGGTTCTGAGAATTCGTAAACGTGCCAACCAATTCTTGGAGGAGATTCGCCCAGGAGATCTGGAAAGAGAATGCAATGAAGAAAAATGTTCATTTGAGGAGGCAAGAGAGATTTTCAAATCACAGGAGAAAACGGTGAGGAATTGAACTTCAGGCAATCTAAATCTAGGTAGGTAGCTGTGAGATACAGGAAAGGGCTCCTGTCCAAGTATCCCACAAGATCTAATAACCACAAAATAGTCTGCTGTCCCATTCAGATAGATCCTTGTAGTTATCAGAAAATGTGTATTCCACCATTTGTCAATAAATCCACTCAACATTTGAATCAACTAAGAAAACCATAGATTAAAGAACCAGCTTACACTGGAGCAATTCATATATGGCTGCATCTGAAGTTGTGTTTTTCTGCAACTCGGCCATATTTCCATCCTCCCTGTATTCTCAAGAATGGTAGATGAAGCTTTGCACTGGCTTCCACAGCTCCTTTGGACAACCCACTAAAGAGGTGAGAGGAAAGTCAGTTGCTTTCCTATGCCTAGATCCCCTTTTAATGGAACTGTCATGTGGCCGCCGCTCCTTCCCAACAAAAGCAATTAGTCCAGCAGATTCTAAACAGCTATGCATGTAAAATCAAAACAGGATAGAAAGTTGATCCCTCATTCCAACGAACTTCAACCCACACTTTGGTTATGAACCCTCCGTGGCCACACCCCCATAGGCAGGGCACTGTGAACTCTCTGTTGCGTCGTTCAGTCAATCTGGATTCCAAGCATCTTCATACCCCACGTGTCCCGTACCAGTTAGGTTCTCACACTCTATATTTACTTATTTAAAACATTTCTATGCCGGCCCATTGCAACAAAGCCTCAGGGCAGCTCACAACACATAAATAAATACAGATGTAATAAAATAAATAAATACTAAATCATATAATAAATAACACCCCCCCCCAGTGCATTCTCGGCTAATTAAAAACAAACAAACCCCTAGTTAATAAATAATTAACCATTAAAATAAGTTTTACATAAAAAGGTCTTAGCCTGGTGCCGAAAAACAAATAATGACAGGGCCAGGTGGACCTCTCTGGGGAGTGCATTGCATAGATGGGGCGCCACCGCAGAGAAAGCCCTCCTCCAGGTGCTCACCCTCCTAATCTCATTCGCAGAGGGTTCCCGGAGGAGGGCATCTGCTGCTGACCTCAAGGGGCAGGAGGGCATATATGGGTGCAAGCGTTCCTTTAGATAACCAGGTCCCAAGCCATTTAGGGCTTTATAGGTCATAACCAACACCTTGAATTGGGCCCGGACTTCAATCAGGAGCCAGTGGAGCTGACGGAGAACTGGGGTTATATGAGCACAACGCCCAGTCCCCGTCAGCAACCTGGCAGCTCTATTCTGCACCAATTGAAGTATCCGGACCGTCTTCAAGGGTAGCCCCAAGTAGAGCGCGTTACAGAAGTCAAGACAGGAAGTCACCAGCGCGTGTGTCACTGTCGCCAGGCAGTCATGCTCTAGGAAGGGACGCAGCTGATGTATCAGCCAAAGCTGAAGGAAGGTGCTCCTCGCCACCGCCATCACCTGAGCTTCCAAAGACAGCTCAGGTTTGAGGAACACTCCTAAGCTGCGAACCCTGTCCCTCAGAGTGCAACCCCATTTAGGACAAGGCCCAAGTCCCCCATCCTGAGGTCTGATCTGCCCACCAACAGGACCTCCGTCTTGTCTGGATTGAGCTTCAGTTTATTGGCCCTCATCCAGCCCATTACCTCGGCCAGGCACCGGTTCAGCACAGCCACTGCCTCACCTCGGTTGGTGGAAAACGAGAGGTAGAGCTGGGTATCATCAGTGTACTGATGATTCCGCAGCCCACATCTCCTGATGACCTCTCCCAGTGGTTTCATGTAGATGTTAAAAAGCAAAGGGGACAAAATGGACCCCTGCGGAACTCCATGGCATAACTGCCATGGTGCAGAGCCATAGTCCCCCAGCACCACCTTCTGGAATTGGCCATTGAGATAGGAGCGGAACCACTGCCATGCGGTGCCTCCAACTCCCAATCCCGCTAGCCTATCCAGAAGGATACCATGGTCGATGGTATCGAAAGCCGCTGAAAGGTCCAGGAGGACTAACAGAGACGCACTCCCCCTGTCTTTCTCCCTGCACAGGTCATCGTACAGGGCGACCAAGGCAGATTCAGTGCCATACCCGGGTCTGAAACCAGACTGAAATGGGTCCAGATAATCAGTTTCATCCAAGAGTGTTTGGAGTTGTCCCACCACCACCCTCTCTAGCACCTTGCCCAGGAACGGGATGTTGGCCACCGGTCTATAATTGGTGGCCACCTCTGGATCCAGGGATGCCTTCTTTAGGACTGGCCGGACTACCGCCTCCTTTAAAGGGGCAGGTACCCGGCCGTCTCTTAAAGAGGCGTTGGCCACCTCTAGGATCCAGGTCACAATCCTGTCCTTGGCTTTCTTAAGTAGCCAAGATGGGCATGGGTCTTGTAAGCAAGTGGTAGGACGTACTTGTCCAAGCACCTTGTCCACATCATCAGGCTTCAACAACTGAAATTCATCCATTAATTGTGGACTTAACGGCGTCGATGGCGTCTTCCCAGTAGAATCTGATCCAATAGCAGAGTCAATCTCGAGGCGAATCTGAGTGATTTTCTCCTGAAATGCTTGGCAAAGATGCCACAGCAGGCCTTTGAGGGTGGCACAAGATGTATCTTCGGGCCTGGATGTATCAGCCCCTGCACCACCCAGAAGAGCTCCGCCGGACGGCATTGTGAGGAGGCAATGGAAACGGAGAAGAATTTCTTCTTCGCCATCCTCACCGCCACAGCATAGGCCCGATAATGGGCTCTCAAGTGTGTTCGATCAGAAGCACCCCATGATCTCTTCCACCTACGCTCTAGACATCTCCCAACCTGCTTCATCGCCCGTAATTCAAGCATATACCACGGAGATGAATGGGCTCTGCCAGGCGGGAGAGGACGCTTGGGAGCGATCGTGTCAATAGCCCTGGTCATCTCCTCATTCCACAGTTCAACCAGGGCATCTACAGGAGCACCAGCCTTGCCAACTGGAAAATCCCCCAGAGCTTCCAGGAATCCATCAGGATCCATCCGGCTCTGGTGGCAGACCAATACAATCGGGTCCTCACCCTTGCAGAGGACCCGATTGTATATCTGATATATATACAATATATATATTGTATATATATCAGAAGATTGCGAGTCTGTTCTCACATTTACTCCCAAATTGCCCTGTTCCCGTGCCTCCGTTTTGTCTTCTTTCAGCACCTTATTATCTGGCCCATTCTTACTCTCACTATCTGTGAGAGTGGAGAGTAAAGTTGTTCTGCTGAAACCAGAAATGACTCTTCATTGATGCTCTGGTTCTCATGAGAAGTTTCTTCCCCTTTTGTGCACATAAGAGACTCTTCTGAGCGCATACGCATGACAGGAACCAACTGAGGATCCTTGTACTAATAGATCCAAATCTACCTTCTTTCCTGCTCTAGAACATAAACCACAGGAGTCACAAGTACTTTAATTCATTTAAAAATCTAAAAATGTGGAAAGTTTTCCCACCAAAGATAGTATTATTTGACCCATTTAATAATCATTTGTTTGTTTATTATTATTTTGCAGACAGAATTTTGGTTTGCATATGGAGGTAGGAGTTCATTTGTTGTTCTTTTTCTCTCCTGCTCTGGGCAAGTAATTATTAATGAAAACTAAAGGCATACAAATGTCTTGGGAACCTCATTTGTCTCACTAGCTCTTGGTCTCTCATTGTTTAGTGAAAACCTTTTTGTTCTGGCAGGTTCTTTGTTGACCAGACTGAGTTCATTAAGGTACACACGTTCTTGGGAGCAAATCCCATGAAACTCTATCATTTGTAGGGGCTGAATATGCCATGAATATGGGATCTCACTGAATCATGGACTGTACTTGAATCATGCATCACTAGTACATGGAAACCCCGCACTATGATTTTACAATGGTTGTTAATGATCAACAACTCATTGATGGCTATTACATTTATATCCTGGCTTTTTTTCCTCTTTCAAGGAATGCAGAGTGGCTTACATGACCGTCCTCTCCTCTATTTCATCCTTGCAATAATCCTGTGAGGTAGTTAAGGCTACCTCAGAGTCATCCAGTGAGCAAATGAGGTCTAGAACCCAGATCTCCCAAGTGCCAGTCCAACAC
Source organism: Varanus komodoensis (assembly GCF_004798865.1). Classification (NCBI taxonomy): domain Eukaryota; kingdom Metazoa; phylum Chordata; class Lepidosauria; order Squamata; family Varanidae; genus Varanus; species Varanus komodoensis. The sequence continues at coordinate 92,323,954 of NW_025335268.1, forward strand.
CCTGACCACTCTGAGTCATTTGCAATTAACAGCTCATGGCTAAACCAAAATGCAGGATTTGCCTCTGACAACAACCCACAATTCAACCACAACCCATGGCCCATGTTATTGTTACATGCAATCCAGGTCACTGTAGCTTGCTTCTGAGCACACATGAATAGGGTTGCACTGTTAACGTAGTTTTGGTAAACCCATGTATTAGACTGGCTTCTGCTGTATGTGTTTTAATGAATGCTTTTGTCTGTAAGTTTAATATTGAAAGCTGTGTTCTGTGCTGCAATAGAAAGACAGGGTATATATTACTTAATAAATGGATAAAAACAAAACCCTGCCTTGATTTTTACCACAGATTTCTCTCCTTCCAAACAGATTCAAACCCATGTAAAAACAATATCTGTAAGAATGGTGGGATTTGCAACGTTAAACATCATAAGTATTCCTGTAGTTGTCCTCCAAAGTTTGGAGGAAACCAGTGTGAAATAGGTAAGTGTGAGATATAGAATAATATTAATTTGTTCCATATTCAGGCCTTCCCTGCTATCTCAGTTGTCATAGCAATACTATGTCATAGAGCTTGCGACCCTAAGAATTCCCTCAGAGGATCCCACTGGAGAAAGACCCCCCCCCCCAGGTGCTAGAAAGTTCTCCCAAGAGAGCCTTGCGCACCTTCTACCTCACTGCCATTTTGGTATCAGGCAGCCATTTACCCTCTGAGGACTTTTACTTTGTTTTAGTCAAAAAAACTGATTTTCATATCTGCCATATGATTTTATGCTACTGTTGTTGTTCATATGTGTTCTTTTTTAAAAAAAATTCCTTGCATGTAACCCGCTTGGAGCTGGATCTAGATTTAGCTATACTTAGAGCAGACCAATTGAAATCAATGGGACTTAAGTTAGCCATCACTCTGTTCTGGCCCAGACGAAGAAGCCGCCTGCTCCCACACTCACTGCATTGCACCTGGTAGCACTGCTGAGCAAGAGAAGGAAGAGCAAGAGCGGCCGTGGGCCCTGGTGAGGAGAAGGGAGACTCACTGAGCCGGGGGACCTGCTGAGGATGCCGTGGGCAAGGGCCCTCGAAAGCTGGAGCTGGCACAAGCCCGTGCCTCTACTGTCCCTCTTGGAGCCATTGAGGGGTGGTGAAAGTGCGTGGGCTTTGTCTTTGCTCCCATGTCTGCAGAGTGGTTATTGCTCCCAGCAGGCATAGCGACAAGCCTCCATTATTTTTGTCCTTTTCCAGGACAAACTGGCCAAGCAAGTTTCTTTTGACTTTCTGTTTATACCCAGCAAGCATGAAGCTAAAATAAATTATGGGGTTTTGTACATACATGGAGGTAGGAAGAGGAATAACCCCCTCCCATGCCTCCACTGCTGGAAGGAATCCTTTACTTTACCTTGCCAGAGCCTGGCTGACTTCTGACCACAGCAATGGGTCAATTCACTGAGGGGTGAGATATAAAGAAAACATTTACATAGAAAACATAATATATCAGAAAGATAAGTCAGAAGTAGCTGAGCTGTTTTCCATCCTCCGGATTTCAGCTTGCAGACAGTCTGTGATGTGACTGTGTGTGACAAGTTCTCAGTATTCAATAACACTTCAGCAGGAGCTACAAAACCCAGGATGTGCCAGTGCAGGTGAAAACGTGAAACTTTGTAGACTGGGCAAGCTTCATTCACAATGCCAGGGGTCAAAATGGCATTCAGAAGCTAGGCAGGTCTGTTAGGAAGATAAGAACAGCTCCCTATTATATTATCGTGGTTATTGTTCAAGCATCATTGCTGAAAAGCTAACAGCATTGAGGGGTCTGCAGCAGCAACATGACTTAAGGCTGTTCTGATGTATGCTTCTGATGCAGAGAAGTCTGAGTGCTGGTACAAGAACGGCGGCTGCTCACAATATTGCCAAGATACCAGGCAGGGGCTTTATGTGACTTGCTCCTGTGCTCTGGGATATGCATTAAGTGATGACGGGAAGAGCTGCACACCATCAGGTAATCATGGCTTGTTCTTCCTGAGAAGGGTGCGTTTAGGTGCCCATGCTCAATGGGCAAAGCTCGAGCAAATTCCCTCTTCATTTCCATCTTACCAAGTGTGTTAGGATATTTGCCTCATTGTGCCCTCCTCTTACAGTGCTGGGTGACCAGTGGTGGCACGCCAAGGCCAGAGGGAGCAGCCATTGTTGCTTGGCTTTGGAACTTGCTTGCAGCATGAGATATCGGACAGCTTCAGTCAGGCATCCTCTGGATGTGATAGATTCCCACTCCCATCAAGCCATTGTTCTTCAACAAATCTATAGGGCAGCAGGTTGGGATGGGCTGTTCTCTGTCCACTGAACCAGATTTACTATGCATGTAAAACGTTTGTCTGGTGTCAAGCATGTGCTTTGTGAGAAGCTGAAGAAGCCCAACCAAACCAAAATGAACAGCATCCTAAAGCTGGCCCAGAATCTCCCAGTAACCTGCAGGGGTTTCCCCAGTCCTGGCTCCCAGTGTGGTACACTTAAGAATGCGGATAAGTTCGCAAGTGATGCATTTGCTTTCATTTCTTACATTTTCCACAACAAAAGGGGAAAAAATCATTTGAGTTATGGAAATTGATGGCTTAAAAAGAAAAGTAAGCTGATTGTTTAGGCTTCATTGTTGTTTTTGTTTTGTTTTGCTTTGTTTTACTTTTCATGTTTCAAGTAGAGAGACATGCACACTGAGAAATGTCATGAGGCATGGTGCCACTTCCTGTTACTAGCGAAATAGTCTACACTGTACTTAATAGATTTAATTTTTTCTTCTTTAGTTCGTTTTCCCTGTGGGTTGCTTAAGAAATCCTTACGCTCTTATCAGGGACGTTCAGCCGAAGGCAACCAAACGGATGCTTCAGATGTGGCTCTACTGAACGAAACAATGGGTCAAGAGAATGTGTCCAGTTGGAACCAGAGCTTTCATCCAGCTGCCTGGGCAGGGCTGAATCAGACAGTGCTACAGGGAGCGATTGAGCAAGAAATCCTTGAAGAGCAGGGAAACTTCTCAGAATGGGATGTCCCCCACTTGCCATCCTTCAACTCCTCTGATGAAAAAGGCAAGATAGTAGGTGGCTCTTTCTGCCGCCCAGGAAGCTGTCCTTGGCAGGTACCAATATTTTTCGTGACAGTTTTGACAAAATGGACTCAATAAAGCAGCTTTTGGGCGATACAGAAATGTAAGCCAATGAATACTAAATATCTTGCATGGTTGTTAGCCAGGTCACATGATCCTTTAGGTGTCTTGAACCAAACAGCCGCAATTGCCACACATCCCAATCAAGATATATGACCTTCCCTGGAGTGGCACAGCTTGGCCTCCCAAAGAGTGGATGGTGTTGTTAGGGTTATTATGGTGATGGTAGGAACACGTGGGCCTTCAGGCCAGTGCCTCCCTAATCCTGTAAGGAGCCGTTTCTGCTGTGAGCAAAGCATTTCCCAAACAAGCCCCAGACGCTGGTGTACTGACACAGTTTGAAGCACAGGCACTCATCATGACTGTCTCCATAGCCACACCCCCAAGGAGAGTCCATAAATTCAGCCAAATGTGCAGATTTGTATTGTCATGGACTGTCCCAAGGTACTTTGCATTACAAGAGGGCACTATATATTGTGCTGGGAAAATTCATTCCCATCCCAGCCCCCAGCTATTGTGAGGATTACAAGAAAGCCCAAAGGGAATGAGGAACTCTGGGCTGGGGGTGTAGATGCTACAAGGGTTTCTGTAATTAAAGCAAAGTACCTATGCTGCATCCTATGGGTGCTGTGGGCCCTGACTGTACTATGCCACTGGCCCCATATAACTGTACCTTACAGAGCCAGAGGAAGTTCTTTCTAGACTTCCCATCCACTGCCAGAGAACTGAACAATCCCCATTTTCCTTGCATGGTTTCTTAACACTTGCTTATTTCCTTTTCACTGGCATTCTGTTTTTTTCACCACAGTTTCCTTAGTTCTCTGCTTGGCAGAGAGAGTGATTGCTGGGTTGAGTGGCTCATCAGTGATGCCTTTTCTTGTTCTAGGTGTTGCTCCAAACAAACAGAGAATATGGATTTTGTGGGGGCAGCTTAATCAGCAGTCGGTGGGTCCTCACTGCAGCACACTGCCTTGATACTGTCAACCCATATCAAGTTACTGTCGGTGAGTATTACACAGCCACCAAAGCAATCAGAAGGTCACACGAGCTCCAAGAAGATGCAGTGGGTTCTCCCACCCAGCTGAGTATGCCAGCTTTCCCCTTTTTAAAACATTCTTTCTAGCCTTCTTAGAGGTAAGGGTGAACATGCTGGCTTGCCCGCAAGGTCTCCCTTCAGATGATCAGAGGGCTTTGTTCACAGAAGGGGCCCCACCTCTCCCGTCCTCCTGCACTGCAGCTCACCTCATTCACCATGGTCCCTTGATCCTTTGTTTAGCATTTTCATGAAGCTGCTGGCCAACTCAGTCAGCCCAGTTAGATGCACATAATGTAGGTCCAACCCATAACCACTAAGTGCTCCAACATAATCTTTAGTGCCAAACAAATCACCATCCTAAGAGAATTTTAGAGATGTCATAAGCTGCTTTATCAGAGGGTGAAAGCTTCCATGCTTCTGAGGGCATCTGGTTAGAGAAGTCTGCAGCTGAGCAATGCATGAGAAAGAGTTTGCCTCAACATCCAAAACATTTTGGATTTACACAATCAACATTTTAGCAGGATCTTCGGGCTTCTTCACATGAGACATTTATTGTGTGCTTGGGATCCCTCATGGAAGTCTGTGGCTTTCATGGTTTTTTTCAGAGCAAGGAACATTGGCTGTTTACCTGGCTGCTGTCATTTTTTGTTAGAGCGTAATGTCTAAATTCTGCTTTGCACCAGAACGTCATGTGTACTGGAACACAGAGAAACAAATAGAAAGGAGGAAAGTCCCCAGGGGTGAAAAGAAAACCTGAGGGATGTTCTATTACTTTGGATCCTTTCCTTCATGTGCCTGATGCCATTTTTAATTTGGCTCTCATTGCTTTGCATGAGCAACAACGATCCAGCGATCCAATTGTACCCACCATGTTCACATGCTCATTTGCCTTTCAGGAGACTTCGACAAATATAAGAGAGAACGAGATGAACAAAAAGTGAGGGTGCAACAATACTGGAGGCATCCTCAGTATGACTCAAGTAACTACAACAACGACATTGCTTTGATCCAGCTGACCAGCGATGTGGCTTTCACCACTCATGTGCTCCCGATCTGCCTTCCCAGCCCCGACCTAGCTACTCTCCTGATGGAAGGGAAGGAACCTGGAATGGTTAGTGGATGGGGGTCCACCCACTCCAAAGGGAGCTTATCTCGCTTCCTCCTGAACGTCCGGTTACCAATTGTGAGCATGGACACTTGCAGGCAATCGACAGAGAAGCTCATTACTGGCAACATGTTCTGTGCAGGCTATGCAGAGGAGGCTCAGGATTCTTGTAAGGGGGACAGTGGGGGTCCTTTTGCAGTACCTTATCAGGGCACTTGGTATCTCCTGGGGATTGTCAGCTGGGGGGAAGGCTGTGCTGAATCAGGAAAATACGGGGCCTACACACGAGTGGCCAACTACATCTCATGGATCAAAGAAGTTACTGAAAGTGCAACAGATGAAAGTGGATTTTTGCATACCCTACAATGAACATCATTCTGCAAGAGACATTGTTTTTTGCACATTGGATTACTGATATGCATATACTTGGCTGCATAGATATTACCTCACAGTCGCTCCCTTGGGCCAAAATAATGACATGAGAAAAGGATTTATTCACACACCTACTACTGAGAAAGACATGAGCTAGTTGCAGCTTGGAATACCTTTTCTTAACTAAGCAAATTCAGAATATCGGCTGCATATTTGGTTAGTTCTCCGTCCTGTAGAAGCCCCTGTCATCAGCATGCATCTTGTTAACACTGGGCCATGTCTAGATTTAGTCATCTTTTAGACCTGCTGAAATAATGGTTAAGTGTGGATTCAATTTCATTGCCTGCCACACTCTGAGGCAGCAGTTAGGATATAGAATGGGGTCTGAAGCAGCCACTTTTACTAACGTACTGCCTGTGTACATTGTATTTCATATTTCTTCCACTAAAAACTAAGGAACAAACAACTTGTTAAATATGTCATGTCTGCATCCCCCCCCATTGCAACTGGACAATCTTAACTTTTTTCTTAACCATTATACAATGCTGGGCCTTGTTTTTAAACACAGGAATTGTAGGCAATTTTTATCTTTCATGCAGAGTGGCATGCAAGATTTGGTCTTTCAGCCTAAGTATTCTGTATAGTATGGGCTTCAGGTTAATTTGATAATTCATAGCATTATTTTTCAAAGCTCTAGCATGAAAGATTATCAACACTTTCAATATTCAATGAACAAGCAATATTCATGCTACATATTAATAAATGTAAAAATGATACTCAGAAGTTCAATAGGAGTCCCAAGGAGTATTTGGTCCAGGATGGCCACCTGAAAGGCTGATCACTTAGGGGACACCTGTAGTTTCACTCAAGACTATTATGCAGTCATCCTGCCTCATTCATTGACTTCTCATAGAGGATGCAGACATCTTTTAATGCAATATTTTTGTGTTCTCCCATTTTGCACCTTTTTCATACTACAGAAAAGCCATTAAGAAGGAAAAAAGAGTAGCCACTCAGTATCTTTCGATGTGTAACAATCAGTACTCCTCTATCTTCTAGTAAGCGCCTCTGAAGTTTACCTTCTTTCCCATATCCTAATACAGGGATGCAGAACCTGAGGTTCATGAGCCAAAGGCTTGCTTTAAAAAAGCTGGAATACAGGACACAGGCTCTGGCAGGATAACACTGTCATGTAAAGTATTGGCAAGGTTTTGCAAAGGACGAATTATGAAAACAATAAATGCTTTCTGTAGAAAAGTCCTGCATCACCTATATGTTTCAGGTTTCCAAGAGATTTACCAAGAATTTATTCAGCTCTTTCTCTCACCCATCAAAAGAAAATCACCATAGCCATCAGTCAGTGCTATTGCTAATTAGCTTATTAGCATGTTTTAAAAGCTTTTAGCATGCTTTTGACAGGACAGGTGAGGATGAGGAAATCTCATCTTGAACTACATTACCTAGATCTAGGAATAAACAGTGAGGTCAGCAAATACCTTTAATTGCAAGGAAAATCTTGTTCCTGCTCTCTCTGCATTCCCTTTTCGTTCTTGAAGCAAACAAGAGAATTCTTTGCACCACAGAGAATTACCAGAACAAACCTTGGAGGACACAGTAAGGAGTGGAAGTGGCCTTTCTTCTGCATGAAGCAAAATGTATCCTACTCTTTTCTTGACACCTGAAGAATGAAGACATTCACCAAAATTCTATACATACACTCTGTGAATTTGAGTTCTTTCTTGCTCCCCACCTTACTATACCTCTTCCTGCATTCAAGAATTTCTCTCCTTCCTCCTCACTCTAATCTGTGCATTCTGAAGCACATGATTTTATCTGTTTTCCAGATCACTTTAGAATCCTTTTTTTGCAAAACTACCCTAAAAAATATCTGCCATCCCTCTATCTGTTCCCTTCTCTCATATTTGGGCATGTACAGAGGCCAACTTGGAGTAGGAGAGGCATACAGCACAGGCCGCACTCCTCTGTGTAGTTACTGCTTTGCCTTATTCTTGCTAGGAGCACTAGCATCTTTGGTTGCCCGCACTGCTTACATCTTCTTGAATCCTTATGAATTCTTTTGGAATCCTGTCTTCATTATTCTACTGAACAGCTGCCTGCTTCCAAGTGGCACACTGTGCCTTTATTAAAAAAATAAAAATCCATACATGTCTTCAAGGTGTATGCATGAAACCACATACCACACTCAAAATAATGTATAAGGATTTCTTCTCACTTCCGAGTATTACTGTCTAAATGCATTCATACTATTATAGTCCCTGTTTACTTTGATGCACAAGTACTTAAGGATAAAATGACAAAAAGCATAATAAGGTTTCAGAATACTATTGCATGCTTCTTTATATCCACAGAAATCTTATAGGTTCAACTATGTACTTTCTCGGATAAAATCCAGCGAAAGCTGGGCAAAACTATGTTCTATCGCAATCACTGGAACAGAAACACAGTTTAGTGGTTAACAGAGCAGCAAAACAGGGTTGCTCAAATCCCCAGCTACAAACCGGAAAATCAGTCTGACCTTAAAGCTGGAGATCAGTGTTTCAACCCCCCTCTGCTCACTCCCGCAGCCACCACACAAACACATGTCAGCTGCACCTCTGGTGTCATAAGAGCAATCTCAGAGGTGGGCTTGGGAGGACATTATGGGGTCAGGGAGGTATCAGCAAAATACAATGTATCCTACTGGCATCTCAAACAACTTCCTTTCTTCTCCAAGGTGCCACACTTAGCCAGCCAAACTCAGCCACTCAAGCATTTGACAGGGCAGGAGGTGCACAGAGGTCTCGAGTCAGTGTGATTTAGCTTAAGCGTGGTTAAGAAGTTTGGTCCTGGACTCTGGCGGTCTGAGGTCCAGGTCCACTTGGCCATGAAGCTCACGCTTCAGAGGGCTGTTCTGAGGATACAATAGAAAGGGGAAAGATCACGTAAGCAGCCTTGGGTTCCATGCAAGGAGGAAAAAAGGCAGACTATACATGCAATAAATAAAATAACCAAGGTTACTTTTAGCCGCACATGTGCATACATGTGTCACGTATCCTGTTCATTTTCAGAGTTCAGCATGATATGCAGGGCCTTCTAAATACACATTCATTTCATAAGCGCAACACAACCCCACACATCAGAAAGAGATTTTAATGTTGGAGGTCTGTAGCGATACAAGTGTTCATCTGTACAAAGGACACAAGTGATAAGGGTTAAATACAATCATAAAGAACAATTTCCCAGGGTTCATAACCCTCAGTCAACATGTATTACAACCAACTAAACCAACCATTTGAAGATACACTTTAAAAAACCCAAAGTTTGTTTTAAAAAATTTAGACATCTTCTGAGAGTCTATAGGTACAATTCTTCCAGCTGGATTCAAAGAAGATTCTGGGTCACAATGGCATTTTATTGCCTTCAATGCTGATTTTCACAGCATGGGACGTTCTGCTTTTTTTCCTGATGTCTGTGAATTTCCGCATCTGCTTATCCAGACGGCTGACTCCTTTCTTTGAGCTTGCCTGGAACTTGAAAGAAAACTCAGGCTTACTATCAGGAAGAAGTAGAAATTCCAGCTTAGTTGTGTGTTTAGGAGAAAGCATGCATGCCAAACTGTTCAAGCAGCCATTATCCTTGGGTACAGAAGCTGACATACCCACAGGAACATTCTCATAGCATATTCCCAAGTGAAGGGGTGTATGCACTTACTATGAATACAGAAATAAAAGCTTTACTACCAGAAGAGTAAGATGCTATTTTGTTCTTCACACACTGGAAAAGTACAGAATCTATTGTTCCTGTAGTGTAAGATTAGCAGTCTAGCATCATTATAAAATATTCATTTAATAAAGGCGACTGAGAACTACTCCAATATGCCCTTTTCATAAGAAATAAGAATTCACAGGGAAAAAATCATTAGAGCAAGGAAAGCCCATTGAAACACTTGGTATGCAGAAAGCCTAGGGTGCAATCCTATCCAGGTTTAGACAAAATAAAGTCCAACACTCAGCAATCTATAGGATTGCACCCTTTTAACAGCTGTGTACCCATCATGCCAGCATGTCCTAAAAGACACTAGTATTTATTTATTTAAAAATTTTATAGACTGTTCTTAAGCAAATGTTTTCAGTATAGTGTGTATCTTGCACAACTTAGGAAAAGAATGTTCATGAAGCTTCCATCTACCCAATCAGACACTGGCTGATCTGGTGTGATCTGACCATCTAGCTCACTGGCCCACCTAAACTGGTGCCTACATACCATGCCAGAGGTCTTTCTGCAACAAAATACCCCAAACCCCTTGAGCCAGAGAAATTAGGGAGGTACCATGCCACTGAATTGTGCCCCCTTTCCCAGCAGCTCTGTTGCTTTTTCCTGCTGTACTTTTGAGTGCCCTGATGCAAAATCATTAACAATTCAGGACAGCCGGGCCTAGGCTGTGGGCACAACTCATCACAGGCCTACACTATCTGTGCAAAGATATTTCATGAATGACTTCAATAACATAATGCTACTAGGGTAAAGGAACTCTCTTCTGAGAATAAAAAGGGTTGTGTTTTGAACATGTCTAAATGTGTCTCTACAATGGAAGCAAGGCATTGATGCAAGACATTGTTTTTTCATCTAAAAAATGGGAAAGGGGAGCTTACATTTATCAATTGTTTAGGTTAACATCACTTGCAAACCTAAAGTACATTGGAAGGGGAGGGCAGGGTGGTGATTTTTGCACAATAGGGGCTTGGGGAGAAATACCATGAAGAAGCTATCCACATTCAGGATTCATTCTTGTCACTAGCCCGTCTCTCTTTCCTGACCCTTTTGCTGCACCTGCTTCGGCCTCCAGCTGCCCAACCTCCTATCACCCCTTTGCGACCCCTTCCCTCCCCCACAGTAAGCTTACCAAGACACAGGAAAAGTTCCTTCCCTGTCACAATTTTTTACTAGGTGACTGGGCATACTACAAAGGGAAGTATCAGTCAAGGTTTAAACAGCCTCCCATTTTTTCTTCCCATGATTCTCCTGGGCCTCTTCTTAAAAGAACATAGCTATACTGGAGCTCTCTCAACTGACAAGAACTTACTTAAAACGAAGTTTTGTATTTATAATGTGACTTTTGTCTATGAAGTTTGGCTACGTCTTGTGCTTTGCCAGATGGTAAAAAAGTATTTTAGAGCAATGTATGGTTAGCTACTTTGAGCTATGTGTAAGCACCAAAATTTCTTATATAAAGGAATTTCATATCTGTGCCACCTTCCCTCCAAGTAACTCAAGCAACTTCCCTGGGGTTCTTTCATTTTACAGTAAAAACATCTCTAATGCAAGGACAGGCTTCATGTGAGTGACCTGCCCACATCCATACAGTGAACACTGCAGCTTAGTAGAAATCTGAACTTTTGTTTGAGCACTGAAGAGTCTTCACTTCATTTAACAGGTGACCCAAACAAATGCTGTAAATTTCCGCTGGTCTCCCTTGCAGAACATGGCTTGTATCCAAAGACTGAACAATCCAAGAGGAAGGCACTAGGATGTGGTCTTGCTTCTGCTTGCAGACTCCTGCACCCCCTGAGAACTGGCTAAAAAGTGACTTTCAGGGGCTGTGGGAAGCCACCCAGATAACATGTAGATAAATGTATTAAAATTTATGGCCCAGGGAGAGCCAAGCCTTATGGTGCCACCCATTACAAGAAATGCAGGTTGGGGCAAGAAAGTGATAGACACACATGCCATCACACCTTGCAAGCTAAAGTACCTTCCTTCACAGGACAGGATCTTTGGATTCAGGATAAAACATTCTAACTGGATATTCAGACTCTTGAATAGGACAGTAAATTCTGAAAGCAGAGCTGGCAAAGATGGTAGCCTTATTGCTTTTACCTAAATTTGTTGGCAGATCTATTTCTGAAGTTAAAAAGAATCTGAGGATGGGAGAGTACCAGATAACTGCACAGTAATTTACACCTGACTGTGTGAAAAATGCCAAAGCTGATCAGGCATTTCTATTCCTCACAGAAGTTAAGCTTAACTCTAAAATAGGTTATGCAGACTAGTTTATCTATTGTAAGACGCTTTAAGTTAGATACATGCTTGCACTATCTTATCGCAGAATTGTGCATAGAGACAAATCTGTATCACAGACAAATCATATTCAACTGGTTAATGTCATACAGGAAAGCCTTCTACTAGAGACACTTGCATTTTTGAAGCAAAAAAACTCCAATTTTTAAAAATTGTCTCCTTGAAGCAGTCCAGCTTTAAATGCAAACCTTTCAGGTACATTTTTGATAGTGCCCCCACAGAACCTTTTAGGGACAGATAATCTTTGCCCATGCAAGTTGACCCTCTGGGTTCACAGTAGTGTATTAGTGGTTCTTCCTGACCTTCTCTGTGGGTGACAGTGCCAGGGAGAAAGTTTGCTACGTGATCATTAGTGGAGACATGCTCCCGGGTCTGCATATGTGACACTGGCAACAGCTAAAGCACATGCACTGCTCACACCTCCTTGAGAATACCTCTCAGGCCTGGGGCAAGCAGCATTGCAAGGCTATAAGGGCATCCTGTTGCCTTCAATGCTGAACTTGACAGCTCGATGAACTTTGCTGAGTCGTTTCTGTTCAGCAAACCGCCTCTTGTGTTTTTCCAGCCGATTAATACCTTTCTTAAGAGCCCCGGGCTAGAAACAACATCTCAGTTAACGGATGGGTACTTGATGAGAACAGAAAATTGTAATACATGTAATGATGGTTCAATTCCACTTGCCTTAGTTTACACAGAAAAAGTAGGAATTAAACTCCAAGGACAGAATATAATGGAGCACAAGAGGTAACAAATTAAACTGAGCAACTGTACAGGAATCCCATCTTGCCAGCTCACACTACTGGTATTGCCTAGAAATTCCTTAGATTACCTTAATGTAAGCTACATATCTCTTGTGTCACATTAGATATTGCCCAAGCTATATGAACTGAATTCAGTTCCATGTCATGAACTGATGAATGCAGATGAGGAAACTATCTATCTATCTATTTATTTAGATGGCAAAATGCTAAGGGAAAAGAAAGAGTAGTCCAGAAAAATACTGTGGAACAAGTTAGAATTGTATCGAGAAAAACCTCTTCCCACAAGTTCTCTTAGATCACGTCTAACCAGATCAGCACTATAACATAGCTGATTCTTACTGCTACCAGCAATTGATTTTCAACTCTCCCCACCAACGCTTTGAAATGAGGAAGTATTCTAGCCAGATTTTCCAAATATCTTTGAGCAGAACTGTGCTCTGTTCAGACACATGCAGTACATAGATAGAAGGGAAATCGAGTAAGGCAGCAGTGACAAGAGGCTTGACTAGCTTCCATAAGATCTAACCAAGAACTGGTATGGCACAGCATTACAGAAGAAATTCTGCCCCTCTACCCTCGGTCACTTACTCGGGAAGTTTCCATTTCCACGTTCCACTTTGGTCTCACCACATAATCCTTATTGGAGGGCATGGGAACTCTTGCACGAGCACAAAATCCTGGATCACCAGGCCTGAGAGCTCTGAGAAAACAAGATACTGTTAAGTAACATGAAGTTGCTCAAGTGTAAGTCTCCTTCAATTATTTCATTCTCTCCTCTTCCCACCCTGAAAGCAAAGCTTCTCTCCATCACAAGCCAGAGGATCAAAGTATGGAGTTATTAAACTGGTATTTCAAAACCAGAAGACTTACTTTTCCTCTCCAGTTAACACCTTCTCCAAATCTCTGCGCGGTGTTTGACCACCAGAACTGGGAAGACAGAGGAAAAAGATTTCTTATTGCAGGGCAATTAACATCACAAATGCAGAGAAAGGAATAGAGACAGTCATAAAGTGTTTTCATAACAAAATCTATATATTTTATATTAAAATAGACAAAGAAAAAGGTACAAGTGTCAACTGTAGAAAAGGAAGTACAAGGGTCAGGATGGAGAGGACAAGTTTATGGGGAAAAAAGACTCTGATAATTTAACAATAACTTGGTGATAGAGAAACTATCATTATTTTTATATCATCATTTTTCCTCTTGTGAGGCACCCAAAGTTGTCTTTTGCTCCATGCTTATCTTCACATAACTGGGGGGCAGTTGGGCTGAGAGTGAGTGAGTGGTCCAAAGTCACCGAGTGAGCTTCCTGGCCAAGTGGAAACTAGAATCCAGAGCTCCCAGGTACCCCAGTCCAACACACTCACCACTATGCCACGTTGGCTCTCAAAGTGCAAGTTTAAGAGCATTCCAGGGAATGGCACCTTGGGCATGAATGACAAGCAGCCTAAGTCAGCAATACGGACAATGATTGCTTCGCTTTTCTGACTAAAACACTGAATGGCTTTGCCCACGTAGACAGATTCCTACCTGCTCAACCTCCTTCGCTGTGGCATCTGTTCCAGATCTCTCTGTTCTCTTTCTTCTCTAGTCATGCCCTTGTAGTTTGAAGTCAGACCAAAAATAGGGCGAGACCACTCATCTAAGTTTTTTTTTTTAAATTAAAACAAAATTTAATAGAGCATGCATAGAACAGCACACACACTGCAACTGAAAGGAGCGCCTCCTATCCAATAGGCAATTTTGCCATAGGCACCATCTATATTGCTTCCCAGATTCATTTAAGGTTAGTGCCTGATCCTGCCTAATCTTGGAAGCTAAGCAAGATCAGGCCTGGTTGAAATCTGGATGGGTGACTTAAATGTTGCAAGCAGCCCACAGAGCTTCAACTATGGACAGTATAGCAATGTAATGTAATGTAATGTAATAATACAATCGGTCATATGTTTCAACTATTCCGTTCAGGTACCAACACAAGAGTCAAGACTTACAGAAATCAAGGTTTAAAAAAAAAAATTCTGAACTCATGATTCTGGAACAAAATTTTAAGCTGTACACACTGCACCCACAGTTTAGCTTCTACTGCATTCAAATCCCAAACGTTATGGCTTAGCTGAAGGCCAACACCATGAATACAGTAAAACTAGGGACACACTGTTCAAAACACAATTAAAACATAACCTAGAACAATCCATTACTATGTTCAATATGTATCACACATCTTACACAATAGTGAAAACTATTATGGGCACACAGAATACATGCTTTAGATGTTTTGAATTTCATTTGTTAAGAGTGCCATCCAGTGTGGTTATCTGTAACCCTCCACATGTAAAAGGATTAACAAGCACACAATGGAGGGCAGAAGGAATACAGAGGCAAGGATTACCTTGGCATGCTTTTTTGCTAATTTCAGCCACCTAAGGGTTTTATATCAGCTCACAAGAAGAGCCAGAGGCACCACCAAGATTCCTCATAGGACAGGGATGCCTCACTCCTCCAGTTCCCCTGAATTTTCCCACCAGCACCAGCTCCTGTTGCTTTGGGACTCCAAAACTGTAGCTGGCATAGAAGGAACTGCAGTGGCTGCAAAGGTGGAGTGAGGATGCTCCAAATTTAGACTCCAGCTATGACCTCAGATCATTTCTCCAGAGTCAGAGGTGGGATTTCAAATTCTCTTATGTCTCTCTAAACATAAGATTGTTTATCTTAATTATTTAGGGTGCAAAGTGCTTGCATTTTTTAAAATTTACTGTATCATTTCAATTTGTTGCCTAAAATGAAACCTAAAGAGATACACATTTCAGATTATTGAACGCATTTAAACTCTTAAGGATAGTAAAGATACTAGTAAAGGAAAGCACATGTATTTTTTTTTAACAAAATATACATTCTGGTTGCTATCTAGTTCAACCCATATGCAAGAGCACTGCATTTAGTTTGGCTGATATGCTTTAACTGTAATATAGTATAATGAAGAAGCAACAGAAAAGGAATTTAAGAGCTATATAAGCTTTAAAAAAGTCCTTATAGATGAACAGAAGTAGTCCCAAGTGATGTTACAGATTCTTGCATCACGTTTACTTTACAGGAGAAGACAAGGCTGATACAGCTCTGCATCACAAGGTTTACTTACTAATTAGTTTTCCTGCCATGTCTTTGTTGGGCCGTGACTCCTTAGGGTGTTTATAGAGATACATCACTGCTCGACCAATCCCACTGTGCTTTAATGTCTCCTGGCTCACACTAGGCAACTGAATAGACACAAACGTAGAAAACCATCAGCTATGAAACTGCAGAATTGTAGACTGTACTTTACAGCAGATTCAAATGTTTCATAAAACAGTTTCCCCAACCTGTTGGACTAAAACTCCCAACATTCCTAGTCAGGATTGCCTTTTCAGATAAATGACTTAGACATGCATATGATGGTATCTCTGCCTGTATTTTAAGAGACACAGAAAGTATGTGCACACATGTGTTTGTGTGCGTGTGTCTATCTCTCTTCCTTCTGTAGACAAGTTCATTTACCATTTGCCAGAGATTCAACACAAAGATATAGGCCTAGTCTTCCATATAATGTATACTGGCTCTAAGCTAGGTTTAAGATGCTAACCTCTTGCAGGATTTTCAGAAGTTCTTCACGAATTTTCAGTGCTGGAAGACTCCGGTCTGGCAAAGGAGAAAGCCATTCCTTAATAGCGGACATCACACCACTGTCAATGAACGTTTCCTTCAGGTCCTGTCTAGAAATTTCAGAATTAAAGCCATCAGATTTACTGAAACAAGTATTTCCACTGAAATTCCTCCAAATTTATCTTCACCTTAGACAAATTAAGTGGCTATTCTACACCCATCCCCACCAATGGAGAAAGACATTTAGAAACTATCACAATGTATACACTAACATGGAAATGTTAGCCTTAGGAATACTAAAAGTTTATCTTAATTTATAAGAGGAAAGTGGATACATTTAAGAGCGAAGTAAATTGCATCATCTTGCATCTAGGACTGAAGCAAACATTTATGAGCATACACCAACCTCTCTTAGCCTGGCTTCAAATACACTGGATTACAACTATAACTAAGAAGGTACGCATAAGAAACGCCATGCTGCATCAGACCAATAACCTATCTAGTCCAGCATTCTGTTCCCATATTGGCCATGAGAAGCCTACATTTAGAGAATGAATGCAATAGAATACTCCTGATTCATATTTCCAAGCAACCTGGGAATGTAGGCATACTGCCTATGACACTGGAGGTCAGAACTAGTAGCCATTATCTTCCATGAATCTTTGTGATTTCTGTTCAAAGCCATCCAAATTGGTAGTTATCACTGTATCTTACAGTAGTGAATTCCTAAGTTTAACTATAAGCTGGGTGACAAAGTATTTCCTTTTCTCTGCCCTGCAATGCCAGGCTGCAACACAGCAAGTCTTTCTTTTGACAACTGTATGTAGAAAAGTAATGAGAAAACATCACTTACTTTTTCAGATGCATAACTACAGTTGGAAGCAAAGTTAGCTTTTTTAGCGCTGGTTTTTTCTGTGTATTCAACTGCCTGTCTTCCTGTGGGAAGTTGCAGATAATAAAAAATAAACAAAAAGTAACCAGACAAGTCAAAAATCCCAATTCAGAAGACTTACAAAGCAAACAGATTTGATTTCAAATCTCAAACAACACAATCAATAGGACAATGAAACCAAAAGATAGCAACTACATTTTTCTAAATTTCACTAGCTTATCTGCAGTTTTTAAGAACTTGAAAATGGTACTATTGTCGGAATGCAATGTATACTCCTTATGTTAATTTTCACTCTACACATTACATGGCCAGAGAAAATCTGACAGGGCATATCCATAAGATAAGCATAACAATGGCAAACTTTTGTGGAGATGTTGCTTTCTTACCCTATTAAATTCTTACACCTTTGACATCATTCTAATGGATATATTTTCCGCATTTGATTCGCCGCATGGTGCAACAGCAGTGCACACAACTTTGCTGCTCCCTTGCTGAATTTCCACTCAGTGCGACATTGGAGCACTTCAGCAAGTCATCTGTTCCATTTGTGTCTCAACTCATCCCACTAATACCCTATTCACAACTCGTGGCAGTTGGCTGCTGTATTGCCAATGTCTTCATCTGCCTCCACACCTCCAATGAGATGCGAACAATCAACGAGTTAGAGAGGGCAAGCTTTGAAGCTGTAACTCAGAGTGTCCTTTGAGAACTTCTTCTAAATTCATTTTCAACAGACAAGAAATTTTGCATTTAGAGAATTATTGTTCTCACCTTCAGGCAGTCAGTGCTATTCCTGTAAGCATAATGGTTCTCCATCAGCTAATTACTTTTGAGTTAACCAAAATGGAATGACCATTGAACAAAATAAACGTACCTCTGCTGCTTCATTCATCTTAACAATCATTGCACTGACCACATCGTCAGCATCACTAATGAATGTTCCACCATCACGATTGCGCCGGCGCTTGCCACTCATGCTCTTCTTCCGTTGTAACATCATGTCAAAATCTGACATAAAGTCCATACTGAAATGCAGATTTCAACAGAGTCAGACTGGAATGATATTTGTGCGCTGGGTCACTTTAGTTAATCAACACAGCTGCAACATGGGCACTTCATCCTTTTGTTAAGAATTATAATATGGTCCAACAAATTCACAGTTGTACAGACCAGAAGCCTTGAGACAGACTGAAGACAATGCTATAGCAATGTTGAGGAAAGCAGCAGTTTAAAACAAGTCAGGATTTTAGCCATCTGCTGCCACTCATCTTGCACTAAACATGCTTAACACCTTTCATAAGTCTGGATGAATATGAAATGAAACACATCCAACAGCAAACCTGGAAAGTCTTGAATAAACACCAATTAAGTAATCCAGAGGCTTAGTGAAAGTGGAGATGTGGAGAAAGTGGCATATCAGCTAAAATTCAAGAAGTTCAAATTTATATTGTTTTCTTTAATTCTTCTCTCTGTCTTACCAGGGGCTTGTGGTTTCTAATTAAATCTTAAGATTACTGTCTTTTATACTTTCAAAAGGAAGAACAGACATTGATTCTTTTATCCCAGTATCCTTTGGTGCAATGTGAGATCTTTTGTACCACACACAGTTTGAACAATACAGTGTCTCCTAAATTGCCACCATTTGTCTGGGAACAAGTCCCATTTAACTCTGTGATGCTGACTACTGAGTAGAGGCTTCACCACAGCTGGTATCAGGAACGGTCCCCTCTGTCTAATACTTGTTTAGTGAGCTTAATTAAAAACATTTCTGAAACTCAAAAGTGACCCAGTTGTTCTCCACTCCTGGGTGTGTCCCAAAAGGTACAGACAAGAAAAGGGACCTACGCATACAGTCCACTACCAGGGATTTTAGAATACTATGGGGAATTGTGCAGTAGTATGCAAGGACAGCTCTGCGGAGGCCTTGGGTGATGCCTGCTATGGATGGCAGACTAAGATTACAGGAGGGATGGCCTCCATCATCCTTCACTTTGGTCAGCCTGGCTCCTTTGAATGCATGCACAAAACCCCCAGTCAGTTCCTTCTTTGAAGATTGCTTTGCCTGTTGCTTTAAAGTGTCTTCCAGTGTGGTTGGGCTAGGATTAGCAAGACTCTGCTTCAAATGTCAGGGGGAAGTAGATAAAGGCAGAGAAAGATGCATGCTGTCCTGGACTTCCCAGAGAAAAGGCAGGATTAAAAAGGTAAGCAAATCTAAGTTGGCTTTTTGTAATCACAATTAAGACTCACTGTTTTCCTCTTTTGATATTGTCATCAGAGTCTGAGTCATCCACTGTTCCTTTCCTTTCTGATTTTTCTTCCTCCAAATCCTCCTGGTTAAACCCCTTGGGTTAAGAATAATACAAGTCAATGCATTTACAGATGGCTTTCCTAAGCAGCAGGGATCTGCCACGGCATTTATACACCTTTTAGTATCTCTTAAGATTTATACTAATATTCTGGTCACCACCTTCCGAACAACTAAGAATACATACACTGTATCCAACAATAAGGAGGGATGACTGAGGGGAACAACTGAATGCAAAAGTAATAATACAATATGAGGATCCTATTCAATGTATATAGTTACATATGCTTCAAAAGAAAGGGGAAAGGAAGATGGAAATTAAAGTTCACAGCATACTTACCGTGAACTCTTCTTCTTCCTCATCTCCAGATTCTCCAAATATATCTGCAATAAGATTTCTACAGAAAAAAAGATTTGTTTATTTTTCACATTCATTTCCTGCATGCATTCTGTCATAGCAAGGGCTTTATTGATGGGATTGTCAGCATGCTTGTTCACTTTGTTCTAAGAGAGTTACAAGCGTGCAGCAAGATGTACTTTGCTTTTGGCTAGTTCATCAACCCCTTTCCCCCGTAACAATACATGTGTCCCCTCTATCTACTGTTCTTCCAGATCCTAAGTGTGTTACTCTCTTACTTCAAGGGGACTTACTCTTGCTCATTTCCTGACTCACTATCACTTCCAAACAGATCCTTCTCTTCTTTTTTCTTCCCATCATCAGGCTTGTCGTTGTCTTCTTCGCTATCTGAATCTATAGGTTTCTTCAGCTTCTCATATTTCTTTGCTGCAGTATCACTATCTGATTCATCACCATCTGAGATTATGCGTCCTTTTTTTGCAGCTGTCAACACAGATGAACAGATTAACAAACACATCACTAACTGAGATGTGTTTGTATGAGAGCAGTCAACAACTTCTGAGAAGGAAATTGTTAGCCAACAGTTAACCAAAAGTTACTCAACTGAGCCCGACAGAAAATTTTAATCTTGCATGTCAAGTAATAATAGCAACATTCACGCAAAGAGCCCATGGCGAATGCTTGAGTATCCTTCCCTAACTGCAGTGAAGCCAGTTATCCAGACGAGGCTCTCAACCAGACATTTCATGACATTCAGACT
This sequence comes from Varanus komodoensis, assembly GCF_004798865.1. Classification (NCBI taxonomy): domain Eukaryota; kingdom Metazoa; phylum Chordata; class Lepidosauria; order Squamata; family Varanidae; genus Varanus; species Varanus komodoensis. The sequence goes on from NW_025335268.1 coordinate 92,344,408, forward strand.
GATGCAGAATAGTATAGAGAACACAGTGCATTAATCCACTGGCCACTGAATGGTGCAAGACTCTTACCTAAGAGTCAAGATAGCATATTAGGGAAACATTTTTCTAAACATTAATTTTGGATTCAACTACCATTTATGCTTTAGGAAATTTTAGATTCTTGTATCACAAGTCATATATAATCAAGAATAAATTTAATATAAAATTTCTGGGTTAGGCTCAAGTCACACTTACAGCTCTAAAATTCAGTCTGTGATAACCAAATGTAAACACACGCACACCTTTGATGCTTCTCACCCATTCTTCTCTCCTACTGGACCAAGCCCAGGAAAATGAAACACACACATCCTTTTGATTTATCCTGATTAAAGGTGCAGAAAGAAAAGCAAGAATAGAAAGCACTGAAGGAATACAGAGCAGTCATCAGAGTCAGGACAGGCAGGAAACTCGTAACACCTGCTGTGGTTCACAGGACTTTCTCCCCCTTCCTACTGAACACTCGGCCCGAGACAACAGATGTTCAGGGCTGTTTCTAAATTCTCCAGTCTAGTTTCCAGAATGGAGAAAGGACATGAACTGACATGGTGAACATGCAACCAGCTTCCCTCAGCCTAGCTGATCAAGTAATATATGACTCCAAAGAGGATAAAATTCCCCCTCCTCTGCATCACAGTTCTTCCTTCTTGAACATGTGGGGACTAAGAGCCTGTTCACATACGCACGTACATCACTTGGGTGGATGGCAAGGCAAGTGGTGACACACAGATGTGAATGAGCCATGCCAGATCAATCATTGGAGGCAGTATGTTCATACCCCCATTTCAAAGAAGCCAGTCTACACATTCAGCTGAGAAACATCACGGGCTGAATAATCAAGCAAAGTGAGATCATGCAAAGCATATGCACCATAAACTAGTCCAAAATTCGTATTTCCTTACGTGTTTTTTCATCATCCTCACTATCAGAGAGGATGGTTGCTTTCCTTTTAGCTGATTTTTCCTCTTCTTTCTCTTCTTCCTCATCGCTATCTATTTTCCTTTTTTTAGGACTGTCATCATCTTCTTCACTATCGGAGCCATGATGCCTTTTTCCTATTGGATCCGTATCTGAAAGTTGAGCACCATTCTCTCCTTCCTCCTCTTTTTCATTTTCTCTATTGTTGTCACCTGATTCTGTTTTTGGTTTGTTACTGGCACCCTCTTCCGTTTCAGAGTCACTGGGCTGGACCTTTGGCTCCTCATTTTCAGAATCACTGGCAAGAGGTTTTGGAACCATTTCATTCTCTGAGTCAGTATCATGATTTTTGTGAGGCTCTTCATTTTCTGAGTCACTGGCGGGATGCTTGTGTGGCTCATCATTCTCTAAGTCACTCGTATGATCTTTATGGGACCCCTCATTTTCAGAATCACTGGCCGAGTGTTTCTGAGGTTCCTCATTTTCAGAATCACTATCATGGCCTTTAGGAGGCTCTTCAGTCTCGGAATCGCTGGCCTGATTATTTACAGCATCCTCATTCTCAGAGTCACTGGCCTGGTGAAGTGGGTTATCCTCATTGTCAGAATCACTGTCCTTAACTCTATGAGCCCCTTCATTGTCTGAGTCACTGGCATTATGATTTGGGGCATCCTCATTTTCAGAATCACTATGTTTCTGCTGTGGAGTATCTTCATTTTCAGAGTCTGTCATGGGATTTTCTCTAGTTTGTCTGTCATCTTCTCCATCACTAACTTCATTCTGGAAAAATGAAATAATTCCAGGCAAGCCACAACAGGCAAGTTAAAGATAAGCAAGCAGGAATTTACTTCTATCTAAATTTATTTTTAGGTACAATTGCTCAAAAATGTTACATAACGAGTACAATGCAATCCTATGCATATTTACTTAGGACCACTGCTTCCAGTTAGGATTATTTTAAGGTAAGTATGCTCAGGATTGAAACCTTGGGTCTCTTTATCATAGCTACTGCTTCCCATTTGAAAGTCATAGCGATAAATACCATGTGGGTATGAATTGTTGGCATGTTGACCTCTTTCAGTGTACATCTTAGGCAACATATTCAAATCTAACAAATGGAGGAATTTCTCTAACATGACTCCAGTGGAAAGTCATCTTGTCTGCTTGCACAAGGGTTGATTCTATGGACACCAAAACTCCAGCATTCAAAAGAAGCCCCTTGAGTTGCCTATACACCTATAAAACTACCAACGACACCTTTAAAACTACCAAGAACTACATTCAGAAAATGGGCTTTGCATTAAATTTGTTACAGACAGAAGCAGTGCTCTACAGTTTTATTTATAAGTCCCCTATGAATGCACTGCCAACACTATAATCATAATACCTGTTTGCTGAATTTTGACTTGCAGCTCAAAAATCTTATATCCTAAATGTCAACTGATATGGATGCTCACTCTCATTCAGCTAGTTCTGTTCATAGGCAATAGACTATATGCTGCAAGGTAGTTTTGACACTGTCACAAAGTTCGAAGACAATGTGGGATGTTGCATGGAGTTTGTTGTTCCGAGGAAAATAATTTTAAAAACTTCACTGAACTAGTTAAAGTCCTTAGGTTCATCCAGAGCAACACAATGGATCACAGCATACACCTGCTAGTTTAAATCTTAACTCTGGATGGAAGGAAGCAAAGATATTAACTAAGTAATCTTTATCAATATACCCTGGCAAAACTATTCTTGTGAATGACACTTTTAACCTCTTAAATGTACTGAAACATGCAAACTATAATTGTAGCACTGGCTTCCATTGCAGCCTCAATACATTTGCACCCCATTGCTGTTTGAAGAACTCAAACTACAAGCAAAAGTGTTTAGGAAGAGATCCAAGTTGAAGGTTTCCCATTTGTTACAGTACAATAATTACCTTAGATATCACCAGTTTGTTCTGTGCAATTTATCTAATCTTTTCCCATATTCACCCACTCTTGCTAAACAATAAACATCCATTTCCAAAGTTAAAATTATACATGAAACGGTTAAATAAAATTAATTTGAAGACAGATCTTTACTCTCCTCCACTGAAAACTAGTAACACTTGCAAGAACTGTCATCCCTTGTTTCCTAGTGAAGTGTTTAGTTTTAAAAATTCATCCTAACCCAGTGTATAAGTTTGAAGAAAAGCCTGTGCATGCCACAGTTGATATCTTTTCGTTTGAGATCTTGCAACTCTTTCACTATTACCTCTGAATGTTGTCCTATGCTTCCATCCTCTGATCCAGAGTGCTGGTCATTCCCATTATCTTCCATGTCTGATCCGGAATCACGCTCATCCTGTACTGGTGTAGCTCCACCATCATCTGCAACACGTTATTTGTTTTTAAATCAAAATGAAGCTTAACAACAGCTTTCAATACTTAGAAACAACTAGGTATTTTGATTAATAATAACCAAGTCTTAAACATACAATGTAAGAATTAAAGTAGTATTGGTAACTGTGACCAACTTAAGTCACACTATTTCATTGGGTCTACTCTAAATATGACTATGTCTGGAGTCAACCATCTGAACATAGATATTTACTTAACTTTGGCTATCGGATGATATAGAAATGTAATAAATAAAACAAAACTACAGACTAAATACTCTCAAAAGCTTTAAACATTGTTTTAAAAAGACTGTGATGAAACTAGACTGTATCAGAAGCAAATTATAAACTCCTGATTGTTGACAGAATGAAAAAAGATGAATACAGATTTCATAGGCTTATCAAAAATAAATGACTAGATTATGGCTTTCCTAAAAGAATCACACTAAGGGAGACGTTCATCCTATAACTTGTTTCTGTAAACTATGTTCTCTACAACCTAGTCAGTGTCCTATGTAACTGTGATATTGCCATCATCAGAGAAGCAACTCATATCCAAAGAGATTTCAATAACACCAGATACACTTGTTAGAGATGTACAGGACTACATTAAGAAGAAAACCTAAAAGCATTTTGACAAATGAACAGATTCTGGCCATTTTAAGAATTATCGAGGGCTGCTCTATATTTTAGTAATTAAGGACTGGTTCTATCATTAAATACTTTACTTGGGCATAAACACTTGAATTCAAAAGGCATCATACCCTTTTTCAAGTGTAATGCTCATAGCTCTTTAAATGCCTAGGAGCAAGAGCTCCATCTTTAAGTAACTGTCACTTCAAATATGTACCAAATTTGCTTTGAAACTCTTATGAAATGTATCCTTGGCTAAATACAAAAAATAAGAACAAACTGTCAGTACTACCGCAAAGCAAAAATACAAAGGGAAAATAAAAGGGATGTTGAATAGATTCTTTGGTTTTGAAGGGTGCAGCTTATGGTCCACATTATCATGGTCAGAACACCATACACTATATCATCTAGCAAAGCATACTTGTGGAAAACCAGCCAGATCACTGCAGTGCCATAAGAACACACACAGGGGTTAAGCTGCAGCACTAACATAGGTCCTAAATGCACCTTATGATCATGTTCTTCACCCAATGGTCAGGATCCGTAATGGCAAAGCAGTAAAGATGACATTAATGGAGGGAAAATGGTGCTCATTCTCTCAGCCTGCCCCAAAATCACAAAGGGCAAGTCTAAGCGCCTTACTGATCAAAGGTAAGGAATCTTAATAAGGTTCCACCTCCTTCCTGTACAGCTTTATTCTAAGAGGTCTCAAGTAATGCAATACAGACATATAATCGTCAAATATTTGTCTATCAACATCAGGGCTACCAGTGTGAATTACAGAGACTACAGGAAATCAAGTAGCTGCTGTCACTTAGGAAAATCCTCCCCATACATCCTAACAGCTATTCTACGCACGCACTTTTAGAATAAAATGGTACATTTCAGAGTAAGGCGCATCGCGTAAGACACATCAGAAAAGAAAGGGAATTTCAGAAAGTCCGCTCAAGCGCATGAGCTCCTCATCTCATCGCCCTGTCGCATCTCCAACACTCGCTCCCATGACCACTCAGGCCATCAGTCCCATAAGCCGAGCTGAGCAGACCCTCCCACTTGCTCCGACTGTACCTGACTGCTCCCCACCGAAATACTCCGTCTCCATAGCCCCGCCTCCCACTACTACCGAGCGACTAGCGGAGGGGCGGGGCTCCGATTTTGGCGGCGGGGGCCGGAGAGGGGTGCAGAAACTGGATCGAGGTGGGGGAAGGAAGGGGGAAAATCACCTTCCAGTTTCTAAGCCGGAAGCAACAGGATCCACGACCTTCCCATCCACCCCCGCGCCGTAGGAGGGCTCATCCGCTGCTCTGAAATGGCGCCACCCTTGAACGGCCTCAGGGTGCTTGCGCATGCGCTATTTTCTAGTCAGGGCTATTGCCTGGACGTTGAAGAAAGGAGTAGGTTCTAGAGAGCAAGACTTTGAACGCCATAGAGATAATGCATTGGAGAGTAGCTCTAACCGTGGCTGGAGATGCATATTCCTGGTCCTCTTATACCACACATTTCTTCTTAAAAAGCACCAAGGCAACAACGATGCAGAAGGAAGGAGTATGCAGCAAAAATAGGAGCGCCTGTTCTATATAAATCCAGACTTGATTCGTGTGAAAATCTAGAAGCCATACATTTAATCCTGTCTTTCTTTTCAGGTGCTCAAGAAATTATACCTGGTTCTTCCTTTCCCGTTTCCCACTTTATCATCACAACGATCTTGTAAGGTAGTTTAGGCAGATACTTACAGTGACTGGCCCAAGGACATAGTTTTATTTATGTTTGTTACCTTTATATTGTACAGAGAGCGTGTTGCTAACGGGCAGCTTTTAAACGAATTTAATTAATAAAATACTAAATAAAACAGTTACATGGGGATTTGGACGCTGGTCTCCTCAGTACTGACATTTTATACAACAGCGCTTCTCATGTTTCGTTTAACATTTTTCAAATACTCATCTAATCTCATAACAAATCTTTATCGTTAACTTGGCAAGCAAGGTATATAAATTGCTTTGGATAGTTTACACTGTGGTCCACTGTTGTTTAAGGTACAAGTTAGAGGCCAATTTGATTTCTACCAAAAGTTCTCCAAAGATTAGAGCAAAGATTTATTTATTTATTTAAAACATTTCTATGCCGCCCCCATCGCAACAAAGCCTCGGGGCGGCTCACAAAGAATACATAAAAACATACATAAATAATAATATAACAATTAAAAAAAACATTAAAAAAACCCCGGTGCATTCTCGGCTAAAAATTTTAAAACCCTAATTAATCAAATTAGATTAAAGATCAAATAATTCGGAACTCAGCTGCACGCAGAAGCTTCGCTTTCTATATGGATATGCACGCAGACGCGGCCCTTTTTAAAAATCCCCCCTTCCCAATAAAAAAGACCTTCCATTAGAAACAGCATCAACTTCTCGCTTTGCTGCTACCTTTAAACGGGGCAAGGAGAAGAGAAGCACGTAGATACAACCGCTTAATAAAAAAAAAAAAAGTAAGAAAGAGCTCAGATTTATCCTGGTAATCTAGGAGGAGCTCTCATTCCATCCAGAAGGCAGAGAAAAGTAACGGGGTCAAAGGAACCAACTTGACAGACCGGCTGCGCAGATCTACATTTATAAGTCTATCTTGAGAGCAGGCAGCACAGCATCGAGCAGCGGGGCAATGAATCCAACAGCGCTATCGCGCTCGCGAGAGTTGGCGATCTCGCGTGGCTTGCAGATGGGAGGGGCACCGCCCTTTCTGCCGGGGGCGGAGCTGTAGAGCGAGTGAGGGGCCTCGGCAGTTGGGCAGGCTCGCCGTGTGGCCTGCTGCGGAGCCTCGTTGTGGGCGGAAAGCCTCCGGAGGGCCGTCTTGCTAGGTGGACTTCTAGCCTGGTTCTTCAGCTCGGAGCGGCACCTCGCCACACTTGCTGCTAAGCCCCTGTTGACCAAATGGTCCGTCTCCCGTTGTGCGTATGCCCAAAATACACAGCAGGGGAAGGTTTTCTTTGGAAATAGCTGTTCTCGAGAACAACCGGCTTCCAGCGAATCGTTGCAGATAGCCCACCTGAGCAGGCCCCAGTTGGCCGTTTCATACACTGATCATTAAAGGGTTACCCCTAACACAGTTAACACTTGCTAGTAGGTTACAGAAGTGAAAAGTTAAAACTGTCTGCTCTTTCCTGCCTGCTTGTCAAAACAGAAAGAAGATGCTGGGGAGGAGGATGGGGTGGGTTGGTGTGAATTGCCCTTTGTTTTGCTGCTGTTGTCTGTCAAGAGTCAACTGGACCTCTCCAGAATGGCGGCTGCTTAAGTTCTGCTACCTTTCAAGAGCGCACACATGCTGATTTTTAGAAAAGAGGGTTTTTCTCTGCCCTGTGTGCCAGTGATTGTATGATTTAACCAATGAAAGTTAGATCTATTGATGTGTACATCAACCATCACAGTGAGAAACTATGGATATGTTCCTGAAGAGTGCATCTAAGGAATGAAGAGAGCTGTCAAATTTCTCATTGCAAGATATTCCATATGTATTCCAGTACCAAGGAAATGAAGCTTCTTTTTCCTACCAGCAGCAACTCAGAAGTCAAACATGCAGTAGGGCATACTCTGAAGATGAGTGTGCATGCATGCCCATATGGACGCAAAGGATGGTTCTTGGCTGAAAACCTGACACTTGTTTATCCAGGAGCAAGGCTGGAGCATTCCCAAATTATTAACCTATACAGAAGTACATGGAAATCTATTTTCAGCATGGCAGTAGGCAAAGACTGGAATAATCCTCATTTTGCCTGGATCAGGTCTCTGCCATTTCCATGTCTGCATGCATTAATCCTAAATAAAAGCACTGGAATCTGACTGAAAGAGGGAGCTGATCATCATCAGCATCAAACTAATTAAACCACACTAAAAAAAAAAAAAATCTAGACTATGCTTTCCAGTGACTTCTTACAGGTCTGAAGGAGGTCAGGGAATAAAATGGACCCAATTGTCACAGAGAACTCTTAAAGCTATCTTTTGTGCACTACACTGGATTATTTCCTAGATCCAAAGAGAGCTAAAATATTTTTAGTTTTAATATTTTTAGTGTATAAATTTTTGTATGATTTTGTTTTTGTTGTGAACCGCCCCGAGGCTTTGTTGCGATGGGGGCGGCATAGAAATGTTTTAAATAAATAAATAAATAAAGATCCAGTGCTGCAAGCTGCCTCAAGTTCCATCCTCACTTCCACTGAAATCCTATGTCTTCTACTCAGTAGTTTGTGCTAGGACATTATTCTCTCATAGCTTTTAAAGTGCATCCTCAGTTCTGGTGGTTCCTCTTGAGAGACTGCTCCTAGCACTACCAACCTGAATTCATTGTGCAGCAATTCTGTCTGCTCACCGTCCACAGATTTTCTGCAGTAAGGAAAAAGAAAAAAAATGTGGGAAAATATGGAAGTATAAGATTGTATCCAGGCTCTCCTTAAAACTTCATGAATTGAAACAGGGCAGTTGCAAAATAAAAGCATTCCCTGTCAGACAATATACCAAAACAATTGGATGTGTATAAAACTTTGTTTCCTACAAGCTGGGTAAGACAGTGGCTCACAGGCACATATATAAGAATGGTAAATGCTTTCTGGACAGGCTATCTCTTTCTGTATTTCTTCTGCCTGGCTAGATACTTGCTGCAAAAGAATAAGTGCGCCCACAGCTCCAGAACACTGGGCCACAGGGCTGCTGCAAGATGTTCATACTACCACTGACCCTTCTTAGACCAGGATCAATTCAGCCTTATGCCAAGTAGTAGGTACTGAATTACTCACCTTGTGGATTAAAACACTTTTCCTTGTCCTCCTAGCATAGATACCTGATAATAGTGCCCTAGAACCTCTCAAGGAGTTTTTAAAAAATTGAGCCTACGCTATGTACACAGGAGTGCAAACTCCATAATCTGCAAGATATCTTGTTTACCTGTATGTCATACATAAGTCAATGTGCTCAGTGCATATAATTTTAATAAAGTTATACTGCAATTTTGTCATTCTAAGAAAAAATATTTTATAGATGATTATGCTTTGTATTATTAATCCAGAGAGCAATGTAGGAGTGTTTATGAAGGTATTGTGTGTGTGTGTGTTTACCTGCCTGTGTTTGATAAGCCAGCTCTTGGAACAAAATAGCCTGCCATATGTGCTTTTAATACTTAATTGGCTGGATTCCAAAGAAAGGATGGATGTCACTTAGGTTGTAATAAGATTGCACAGTAGGGAAGAATGACCTACCTTGTAACAACCAATGTAAGAAGCTCCACCTTGATGGTGTGTGTAGGTGTGCAATGCCATGCATCCAAGAACTAGCCTGATTTCATACTTTCTACAGCAGCACTGAATGAGCTAAAGATAAGATGCTTCAGAAAACTAGGGAAATATTTGAGATCTTTGATCGGTATGTATGGCTCTCTCTTTCCTCCTTGTCCCCTACTAGTATTCAGTGACTTAGAAACACAAATCTGCTTAAGCAAAGAGAAGTGATCAATGGGAAGTTCTCATTAAATGTTAACATTTAGCTGTAGGGCGTTATACCCAGAATCACAGAACTGCAGTTGAGATTGATAAAACTTTCATTCACTATTGTGAATTTTCTCAGGAGCAAGAAGAAAAGAATAGAATAGAGAAGACTCTTTTATCCAGATGGCAGGCTATTAATTAAGAAGCTACTGAGCATTTCTGTTTGTTTATGTTCAAGCAAATGAACTTCTGTTCTCCAGAATAGCAGGATTACTGTCGCTCAGCATTACACAGTTCAACATGCACATTACTAATTAATTTGTTAATCACTGTTGATTCATGATGATCTAATATTCTTCTCTTTCACGTGTTCATTTGTAATTACACCTCTTAATATGTACATGTGCTACAATATTGTCTAGAGAGAAGTGTGCTGGCTAATTTCCATGCTCACTCATTGCAGCATGATAAGAGTTTAAAAAATAAAACACTCTATTGCTATAATATAATGAGAATGGAAACATCACTTAAATTTAACTGTAACATAAATGTATACAACATAAAAATCAACAACACCACAGCTTAAAGAAATTAGAAAATGCATACACAGGAAGAGTTGCATTTATGCCCGACCTTTCTTTCTCTTGTAAGTATCCCAATTGACTTAGAGGGTTCTCTCCATTTTTTCCCTGACAACAACAACCCTATTAGGCAGGTTAGTCTATGAGGCTGTGATTAGCTGAAATAAACCCAATGCACTTCCAAGTGCCAGTCCAGACCTAACCACCATTAGAATGGAATTTAAATCAGCCTATTCCTTGATTAAATAAATCTTTGTCAATTGCATACATTGATTAGTTGACTAATTAGCTAAAACTCCATGAATATGTCATATGAATAATAGTTTTGAAGAGACACATGCTACTGATTCCAGGTTTCACAGAGTCCTAAACAAAATGCCCTCTAGTGCCCCCCCCCCGCCCCCAGCACCAGTGTCTTCCTTCATCTGCTTACTGTAGCAGCAGTGGTAGCATTCTAGCCATCCCCCGTCAACTGGTTGATTTTGGAAGTCACCTACTTAATTTCCTACAATGCCCAAGGCAACACTGTACTTAGGGCTATTGTGGGAAATTAACATGGTGGACAAGCACAGGAAAAGAATTGTTTAAGGATCCTGCCACACTCCTGGAGTCCTGAGTGCTGCTGAAGAACGGCCAGTGCTGATCCCAATCCTGCTTTCCCGATTTTCAGATGATACATGTTTCACAGAAGATGACTTGATGGACAGAGCAACAACCAATGTTTCATCTCAGAAGTGGTAGTACTAGGAAGGCATCTGCCACACGTGGGTTTGTAAATGCTTGCAGTATAAATAACTCACTGCATTTAAAAAATATTACAATTAAACAAGAACAATATTTAAACTAAGCAAAATATGTCTAATTATTAAAACCATTGGAACCCTAATACTGATTTTTTTTCAAGCAGTATATTATAGAAAAGCATTCCCCTGAATTGTTCATAGTTTATTTTCTGTCTTTAGAAGCATATTACAACATCTGTTCTACTCACTCACCATTGCATGGTCAGTTTAGGTGCAATGCACAGAATTGTTACCTGATCATCACAACCTAGCAAGTGATTCACCAGTGTTCTTCCTAAACATATTCTACTCAAAAGAGGCTTAAAAAAAGCATCTGACAGTCCTGTTGTGGTTTTGTTTTTTCTGAGGGTTTGGTAGTAGCAGTGGTAGTATTTGATAAGGACAAGGCGAAGAGACGAAGCAAAATGCAGGAAAAAGGGAAGCTGATGGAAGAATTATAAACTTATTGTGTGCTGGTGGGAAAACACAAAATACAGAGCAAAGTCCTAATGGAAATTGTTGAGAAAGATAGGAAGCCACTTACAGCCTTTCTATGTGGAAGGAGCTCCAGGGGGTGAATCCTGATCTGTTGTCACTATTTTGAAATTCACTGCCCACATCTCTTGTATAAGCCAGCCTAAGTTGCCTCTGCAAGATTAGGTTTCTGTTGTATTTATTTCATCTTTGATGCTTCAGATACTCATGGATATGTGTACTTTTTCCACATTCATGGAGGTCTTATGCCCCTAACCCTGTGATGTGGAGGTCAGATGGTCAACTGTGGTTAAGTGAAACTGTGGTAACTGAGACAGCAGATATGGGGGTCCTGCAGATCCTCTTAACTTCCCTGTCTGTGTGAATTAGCTTATTAACCAGTTCTCTCACAAAGCTGTTATGAGGATCATTGGTAACGCATTTGGCACAGCAGAAGCACTAAGGCAATAATGTTATAACATTCCCTTACCAAATTAGGTGAAGTATAATGTGTTGACAGAGAATATCCCTTGTACTATAGAATCATTATAGAAGCAGTGATGGTCATTGCACATTACTTCACCTGGTATGCCCCTGCCTGGTCTCTGCCAGCGTCAGAGGGAGCCCCTTGGGGGAGCTGTGTGCTCCTGAGGTTTGTTTCAGGAGCATTTGCAACAGAGCATTTAGCACTGAAGGAATCCCCCTCTAGATCATTAATCGATTGTCATCAAAAGATCCCCATTGTTCTGAGATTTTAGGCACAATTTTGTGCAAGTTTAGACAGAAGAGGCCTACAACCTGCAGTGTGCTCCAGCCAGCTGGGGCATGTTAGCAGCTGCTGACCATTTTTCTGCCTAAACCTGCACAGGATTGTCCCCGAGATGTTTTCTCAGTCCCATCTTTCCATGCATGCTTCCCCTGACACAATCAGCTGTGGAAGAGTTTGCAGCCTTACTGCTGAGTAACCTGTTTACTATCATGCTATTGTGTAATTACATTGCATTGATGGTATTTCCATTTATGTTCACTATTTTGATACATTTTAGGATGTAGCTACAGTTATTATTTATTATTCCATTTATATCATGCATGAGTCCAAAGTGGCTTACATAGTCCTCTTCCTCTCCATTTTGTCCTCACAGAAACCCTGTGAGGTAGGCTAGGCTGAGAGTCAGTCTAGCTGACTGGTCCAAGTCACCCAGTGAGGTTCATGGCCAAGTGAGGACTAGAAACCAAATCTCCCCATTCTCAATCCCAGGTCCCAATCCAGGTCCCTCTACTATAAATACTACATTACAGAAACCCTCTCTAGATGTTATTTCTCCTCCTCCTCCTCATCATCATCATCAAAATTGTTGATCACCTTAGGTAATTGTTGATCACCTAAGTCCAGAAATTTCCTTCAGGATGCAAATGAGAGCAGAATTTGACAGCTCCCCTGATCAAGCACCATGAAGTCAGTAATTGATTAAAATGGCAGCTGTAGAAATGGAAGATATTTGTGCTGAGGACAAAGTCCTGTAATAAATGACTGTGAAGGGAAACTCAGTCATTTTCTTACTTCCTCATAGAACAGAGGACTGTCTTTCCAGGGCAGAGTTCTTCTCTGGCTTCACAGCTGGTTTTTTGCGCATACCTCTCCTTTCTGTTTTGGTGAAAGAAGTGGATGCCAGGCTGCACAATCCTTCTTCTGCACAGGTAATATGCTATTTTTCCTCTATCTCGCACCCATTCATAGAGGTGGGTTGTAGAAAGCTGCAGCAAAGGAGAAATTGATACCAAAAAACTGTAAACAGCCCCTCCTGGCCATCTCAATCCTTTCTTAATATATTGCAGGAAAAGTTCCACTCAGTGTTAATTCAGGCAGGTTATGTGGTTAGGGTTGAATTCACTGTCCCGATTTTCACTACTATTGTGTTAATTTTTAACACCCACATGTGACAAATGCTGCTTGAAAGTAAACCCCACTGAACACCAGACTCGTTTCTGAGTAAACCTGCCTCAGAGCAAAGCATAAGCTTCCCGAACGCTAAGCAATCCACAGTTAAATCAAAAGACTCACAGCCACTATGATCCTGGAAGAAAGAAGGAAAGAATCAAAAACCATGAGCCAAGAAAATAAATTGAAAACATGTTGATTGCTTCTTCAAGTGAAATTTTGGTTTAATCTTCAATATGTGAAGCCTGTAGGACAGGACAGTGTTATCAGGACAGGAATAGCTAGTTTGTCTGAAATAACCAGAGTATCCTTCTGAGCATGTGTTCAAGATTTACTTTGGGGCTTTTAAGGTGTCTGTTTCGACACAGTGATGTAGGAAATATTATTTGATATCCAAAGGCCTTAAGTAGAAATCTGGCAGACATAGGCTGATGCTAAATACATGCTAAAGTAGGCACCTGGGGATAAAAGTTCTGAATGTATTCTGTGGATGTACTGTGTTACTTATATAATTTAAAAATGGGGCTTTCAAAAGAACTGCATTTAATGGATTACACCTTTTTCAATCCAACACCCCAATCCTATGATTCAGTTTAAGTAGTGACTGCATTTTGTGCCTGCGTGGAATATTGTCAGGAAAGCAAAGATGACGCTGCCTGCTTGTCAAGATACTCCACCCTCCATTATCTGCCTTTCTTAGACTCCAAGCACAATTCTTGTTTTTAGTATGAATGAATTGGGCCCAGACTTCAGTTGCAAGCCAGTGAATATGGTAGAGGACTGACTTTATATGATCGTCTAATTAGCAGTCTAGCTGCTCCGTTCTGGACCAATTGAATTTTCCAGACCATCTTCAAGGAAAGCCCCATATAAAGTGCATTGCAATAATCCAGGCAAGAGGTTTCCAGGGCATGGATAACTGTTGCCAGGCCCTGTCTGTCCAGGTTTAGCTGTAGCTGATAGATTATAATTTTATAGATTATGGACATTATGAAAATTTGAAATACAAGTACCATACTAGAGTTGTGAATTAATATTACACTATTACTATGCATCATTTAGCACTTTATGTAATGTTCCTTATAGAACTTGTTGTATTTCTCCTTGTACATCATGATTCAATTCACTTCAAAATTAGAAAATTAAAACTGTGGGATTTGAGATCAAAATTTGTTCAAAATCTCAGTGAGTTTATGGTTCAGAAACATTTTAAAATCTAGTCTTCTAGTTTTCTGCCCAATAAACATCAGTGGCAATGAGACGTCTGTTCTGATCCTTCTATTACAGAATATTATTCTCTTACAGTTGGACATATAGGCACAAGCTTTCAGAATAAAATTATTTTCATGGCAGATGCATCTTTAAAGTCAGCAAGTACATGTATATACAACATAGTTTGGGATCATGAATATACAAACCTGTTTTAGATATATTTTCGGAGACTGATCTCAATCACATTTTCCATCTCCTATTTAAAGAATTACACTTGGCCAGTCTCTAAATTGTGTATCCAATTTATTCATACCATGCTGCTTTGAGTTTTTCTTTGGTTGTAGTTAGGGGTTTTTTTGGTTGAGTTTTTACCTTCTTGTGACATTTTTCTTTCTTTATGAGTGTAGGCTGCATATGTCACCCTGAAGCAGGATGGTGGTTCTCAGAAAAGTAAGTTTAATCTTTGGTCTGATATGCATTTGGCTGGTGATGCAGTTTTAAGACCTAAGCTAAGCACAACACAGAGCTGTACATATGTTTGCTTTGAACTTTTGTTCCATATAAACTGAAGGAGCCTTGGGAAATTAGAAGTTAGATCCAGTGCCAGGTGTGCTTGGTGGAAGTGGACTTTCATTTTTAAAACATTCATTCAGATTGACGCTAGTGTATTTTGACAATTTGTTTCATAGCTTAATGAGTCCATGGTATATTACAATAGCTGCTTCTCCTCTTTTATTTTACAATTTGTGAAGATAACCTTATAAAGCACTTTATAGAGGAAACAGAACAGAGGTTGCTAGTAAACTATCCTATAGTCTTACATTTTACAGGAGAGTCAGAGGATGCATAATAGCATCAAGGTTCTGGAAAGATAAATTGAAAACAAAATTTATCTATACAAGCAGCTTATTTCCTCACTGTAAAGCCTGACGTGCCTGTGGGATGCATGGCACACTCTTCAACCCCGTGTTCTTATGCTATTTCTACTAATGTGTACTGGTTTTCTCAAGACTGATTGATCACATTTTAAATTGGCTTGAGGGTTCTTTCTGCTACATACTCAAATATGAATGCCTTTCACAACACAGAAACCTTGTTAGCTGCACATAGCCAACAGACCGAAGAAGTGACTTGCTGTGAGGAAATGCAGGGTCTTCCATTTTGTGTTGCGATGGTGAACCTTTTCCCTTCCCCCATCTATTTTTCTTAAGTCTGTACTTGCGGCTTCAGACCGATGCCGCTGCACACCTGTGCATGCACAACACAATGTTAAATAAGAAAAAGTGCAGCCCTCTGCAGGTAGTTGAGGTGCTGTGCCATGCCGCATTAGGAGAGAAAACTCTCATATATGACCAAGATTATTCACCACTTGCTTGCTCAACAGATACCATATGGCTCTATGGCATGCAGCTGAGTAAAATAAATCACATACATATAGAAACATAGCAAGTCAGAGGGGGTCTCCTGGGCCATCTACTCTGACCCCTGGCACAAGCTGGCTCCACTCATATAATGTCCAATATGTGGGTGTCCAGTCTTTCCTTGAACATCTCACTGATGGGGCCTCCATTACCTCCCATGGAAGCCCATTCCATATCCTACAAGTCCTAACCATCCAGAAGTACTTCCTGACATCCAACCTAAAACCCAATTCCTTTAGCTTTACTTCACTGGATCACTTCCTTACCTCCACCATGCGAGAGAACAGGCCACAGCCCTCTACCTTCTGACTCCCCTTCACATACCTGTACATTGCTATAAGATCCTCATGGAGCCTCCTCTTCTCCAAGCTGAAAAGTCCCAGTTCCTTCAATCTCATCTCATACAGCATCCCCCACAATCTTGCTACCATCCTTGGGACCCTGTGCTGAACTGATTCTAATCTTGCTATGTCCCTCTTGCAATGTGGAGCTGAGAACTGGTCAAAGTACTCCAGTTATATGATATGTAATTTCTTCAAGTACGCCCTGCAAGTGAAAATTGCATGAGTAAACTCCAGCAACACAGTTGCCCCATTATATCTTCCCATAATGGAAAGGTGCCCATTGCAAATCTGTCCCTGATCGTAGGCAAGAAAAACAATCTAAAAGTATTATATATCATCAAGTCATTCCCAATTTATGGCAACCCTAGGAATGAAAGCCCTCCAGTATGTCTTGTCCCAGCAGCCCAGCCCAGCTCCTGTAAATCCATAGCTGTGGCTTCCTTCATGGAATCAATCCACCTCATAGCTGGTCTTCTAGCCTGATTGCTGTCTCCAGCCTTCTCATAATGAAGTGGGACAGCCTCAGTTTCATCATTTTTACTTCCACTGCAAATGTTGGCTTGCTCTTGAAAGAACCCACTTGTTCTTTCTGCCAGTCCAGGGTATTCACAAAACTCTAATCCAGCACCATATTTTGAGTGTATCAATTTTCTTCCTGTCAACTTTTTCAACTGTCCGACTTTCCCACCAATACATGGTGGCTGGGTAATACAACAGTCTGGATGATCTGGACCTTGGTCTCCAGTGAAACAACCTTACACCTGAATATCTCTTCTAATTGCTTCATCGCTGCCTTTCCAAGTTGCTTTCTTCTAATTTCTTGACTGCAGTCTCTGGATTGATGACTGAGCCAGGGTAGGCAAAATTGTTCACAATTTCAGTTATTTCATTGTTGACAGTAAAGTTGTGTAACTATTCCATAATCATGATTTTTGTTTGCTCAATTTTCAGCTGCACCTTACTTTTGCCCTTTCACTTTCATCAGGAGTATTTTCAATTCATTGCTGCTTTCTGCAAGTAATATGGTATCATATCTTAATTGCTGGTGTGTTCCTCCAATTTTCAGTCCTTCCTCTACTCCAGATTCAGCTTTCCTGATAGGTTACACATACTTCCAGTCTGAAATTAAACATATTTTAAATGGCATCATTAACAGAGACAGCATCAGAATGTTTATGATATGCCTATTGATACTTCTCAGGGTTTCTAGGGACCAGAAGAGAAAGTACTGAATATAAATCAGCTTTTTCTAAGGCTAAGTGCTATTTCCCCACCACTGCATTGCTGTACACTTATTTCTATGCAAGACTGAAGAGAAGAATGCAGGAATGAGAGAAACTTGTACTTTGGGGGTGGGGGGTTGGTTCTCTTTTCTGTGGGGGTGGGGAGCAGAGGGTTCAAAGTCATTTAGTACACTCCACAGCCAAGTGAGCACTAGAACCCAGAACTCCAACTACCAGTCCAGCACTCCAACTGGCTTTCAGTTCCTTGGGATGTTTCTGCACACATTTGCTTGGCTGCCGTACACCATTAAGCCATCTCTTTAGCTAGAAAGTGGCTTTAGCAACCATTAAAGGGAAAAAGCTAATTCTCAGTTCGCTTCTTCAAATGAAAAATACCCAGCCACCCAGATGAAACCTAATATACGTACAAGAACTACTCATAATACTTTTTTCCTAGGGTGATCATGTATGGTTGGAATCCCCTTCAGGCAGTGACTTTAATGTGCCCATTGGGGGTGTTGTCAGAATTTCAGAATCAGGACAGCATTTGGTGGAAGATGATGATGGCAAGGTAGGCCTACACAATGCTTTATTTATTTATTTATTATAATTTCAGCCCGCCTTTTTTCCTTCCAAGGAACCCAAGGTGGTTTATACTATTTTCCTCCTCCTCTGATTTTTATCCTCACAATAACATTCCCATGAGGCAGGTTGGGCTGAGAGTCTGTGACTGGCCCAAAGTCACCCATAGCTGAGTGGGGACTAGAACCGAGATTGCCTGAGTTCAAGTCCTGCATGCTTAACCACTATACCATACTTCACTTTAAATAAAGCACACTACTTTATTATTATTATGTTACATTATGTTATGTTACATTATATTTTTATGCTGCCTGTAACCAAAATTCTCAGGGGGGTTCATAACATCTAAGTCACCCATCCAGCTTTCAATCAGGCCTGACCCTATTTAGCTTCCAAGATTAGGCAGGATCAGGTACTTCAGGCGATATGGAAGCTATTTAGTCAGCTGATCCAAATGTTTTATATAGAGCAAGAGTTGTGTCTGAGTTGGGTCTGACACAGGTCCAGACAACCCTAAACTTGAGCGATCTCTGGAATTCATGGGTAATCACAGTGGGATAAACCATAAGCCTATATCTGTATAATGTATGATTTTAGTAGCATTTGAATGCACAAATGCAAGTTTTGCCATCTATGGCTTGATTCCTTCAGATCTCCACACTGTCCTGTGGCTGAAAGTCATGCTGGTGATTGAAAAGCTAACCTAAATCTGATTTAATTATTGCTACACACCCTCTATGGAGATTGAAAGTTAGCTAAAATTTATTTACTTACAGCTCTGTTGTGATTTGAAGCTGGATTTCAGTGGGCCACTGCTGAGTCTTTTGTTGTTGCCATGGGTGTGAAGAGGAGTTGCACAGTGCGCTGGATAGGATCAGGGCTGTAAAAATGGCCCTGCACAGCTGCCCAGTCCTGGTCTAATATGTCTCAAAGTTTATTTCTCAGGTGTTATGTGAGTTAGCATCTAAAATCAAGCTGGATTAGTTAATAATAGTTGTGTTTAAGGAACACTGGATCACAGCTCGGAACATCAGTGCTGTGCGCCCAATGCATCCTACTTCCATCGAGGGCGTTGAAGATATGATTCGTCTTGGGGACTTGAATGAAGCTGGCATGGTGCACAATCTCCTTATCCGTTACAAGCAGCGCAAAATCTATGTGAGTGAAGAAGTTACAAATTTTCTCAAACAAGAAATACAAACTAGTACTTTGGCAGCTCAGAGAGTCTGGATTGAGACAGTCCTGATCTTTCCCCTCTTTCTGATGTTTTCCTTCAAATGTCATGCTTGTAGATATCTTTATTATACATTTCTAAAAACGTTGACATGTTTGGAGTCCTTTGGGAAGCTACAAAATTGTACAAAAACTATAGAGACTAATAGTGTGTGTGTGGGTGTGTGTGTACATGTATGTTTATTATAAGTATTTCATAGGAATTGTATTTTATGAATGTTGTTGAACATTCATAAAATTCTGTTTGGGAACTCTGAATCAAAATGCAGATGAATAAAGTAGTCACATCACATTTTTATTATCATTAAAATAATGTGTGTTGTTCAAGTACTGTTTATAATTCTAATACTTAGTGTTCCATGTTGAAAATCTTCAATCATTTTCTCTAATCATTTCCTATTCCAATTTCTATTCCTATTCACTGGTATAATTTAAAAAGAGGGGCATTTCACCTATTGCACTTTTATATTTTTAAAAGCAAGCTGTGTAATTGTTTTGTTCTATTCCTATACAGGGTGATATCAGACACCAAAACAAAAAAGCTAGGTTGGTGGAGCAAATTTGTGGCAAAAAAAGATTTTTATGGAACCATGATTTAGTCTGTGCTATTGAGTCCCAGGCAGTGGCCCTAGTTGGTTCTAAACTGAGTGGTTTATACATGGGGCACTAGCTCCAGGGAAACAAGGTCACATGCCACTTCTGTCAGTTCAAGAATTAGTAAGCAAAGTCAGGTCTATCATATGTCAGGTGCTGCCAGGAACATGCCAAAAGAATTGATGTCGGATTCCCACTTGCAGAGGTCAGTCAAACAAAGCAGAGTAGGTCCAGGTAAAGTCAGACAAAGCACAAAAGCTCTAAAATGGCAAACAGGCAAAGGAGGTAGCGCACCGGATGGTTCCAAGTGACACCTAGACTGGAAGTCCGAAGGTTTTCCTTTCATTATTTACTCAGTTTCACGCTAATTCAATTCTCATACTACTTCATTAAATGGGGATTTGTGATTTCTTTTAATGGACCTTCATTACTTTATCTTCTCTGGTTATATGTTTGCTTGGCTAAGGCCGATGCCCCTACAGATTCTCTTTGGCCCTGCAGCACCCCCTCCCCATTATTTGCTCAGCAGAGCCTTAGCACTTCCCAGAGGAAGCTCCAAAATGTAAACAAGCTCTGCTAACTTGCAGATGGAAATCAGCTGGAGCATAAGCCCCTCTTGGATTCTGCTCTTAGTGATGCCTTTGGAAAACAGCAATTCTGTTTCCTGTGAGTGTTGACACATGCCAGAATCAATCCATGTGCTTCAAGTATATTCAATTCTTCATTCTACTTTCTAGGACTTCTCTTTTTCCTAATATCCCCATCAAAGCTTATTTTATATTGCTTGGTAGGACCAGAGCATGAGGTGGCTTGGATTTTGTTGTGCTAGAATCTGGGATTCATTACATAAATGTCTTAATGATTTTAGACCTACACAGGCTCTATCTTAGTAGCCATAAATCCCTATGAAGAGCTGCCCCTCTATACCATGGAGCAAATTGGACTCTACTGTAACAAGAGGATTGGGGAACTGCCACCTCATGTCTTTGCCATTGCTGACAACTGTTATTTCAACATGATGAGAAATAAGAGAGACCAATGTTGTGTTATCAGGTAAGGGGGAGTAGTGGTAGGAAAAGGCTGATGTAAAGAGGACATTTTTAAATAGTTTAAGGGAGAACAGAGGAAGATGTAACTAAAAATTAAAATAACAAATTGTACTTTGCTTCAGTGACATAAAACCATTCACCTTATCAGAACAATACTTGCTCTAAAATGGTGAACGATCAACATACATCAAGGATATACAGAGGGAAACAGTATAGATGGAGATATCAAAACACAGATAACAGCTGTTCAGGAAATTTCCATTTTTACAAGAGTGATGTCTTAAAGCAAATGTACTTCCCCAAAGATTTGATCAAGAACAGGGATGGGTGAAGGAGGGATCGCTTATTTTTCCGCTTAGTCAAGAGAGTCCATAAATGATTTAATCAAATCTGAAATTCTTTTCAGTGGAGAATCTGGAGCTGGGAAGACAGAAAGCACCAAGTTGATACTGCAATTCTTAGCTGCAGTTAGTGGCCAACATTCTTGGATTGAGCAGCAGATTTTAGAGGCCAATCCCATTTTAGAAGGTATGCTAGTCCATTCGAGGAAATATTAAACATATGCCTTTGTAGCTAGTTCTTTAAAGCAAACTATCATGCACCCCACTGAACGTGTTAGGATTTACTATACAGGAAATTTAGAATTACATTGTTAAGCAACTAATTTTAAGCCTTTCTCTGTTTAGTTAGCCATTTTTACACATGCATGCCCTAGATTGGATGATTCTTTCCTCCCATTCTTCTCCCACTGAGACTATTTTTACCTGCCCTGCCCATCAGGTACGCCTGATTCTCTAGACATGGATGCACGGGTGCAACAAGTGGATAAGATACGCACATGTAAAATCCCACTATGTAGGCCTAGAATGCACAAGGCAACCCTCATTTACCCAGAAACTAACTTCTCAGCTTAGACCAACATATATTAGCATATTGAGTTGTCTGCTTTATCCAAAAGAATACACATACTTGTGGATGTCCAGTAAGGCAGGAACATCAGAGAGGATGCACTTACATACTTGGAAGAGCATGGTTAAAATGCAGAGACAAGAAATTAGAATATACTTATGGCAACTTATTTATTTATATATGTATTTATAGGCTGCCTGTAACTGTCGAGGCCTTCCTAGGAGGCTAAATGGCGTGTACCTATGTGGGCTTAGCCAGGTCTACTGTAATTATGAAAGGGCTAACAAGCGCCTTTCAAATGGTAGCCAGCTCAAGCTTTTGGGACAGAATGGGCTATAAGTCAAATTTTTTAAAATCCCTTTTACGATGCAGTATCTCGATGTTCTAAATGATATCAAATAGGCAGAGTGACACCCCCTTCCTTCATCTGTTGCTTCAAAATGCCATCTTGCCCTCCATAGCTTTTGGAAATGCCAAAACAATTCGAAATGACAACTCAAGCCGCTTTGGGAAATACATTGATATTCACTTCAATCAGGATGGGGTGATAGAAGCAGCCCGGATAGAGCAGTTCCTTCTGGAGAAGTCTCGGGTGTGTCGCCAGGTAATTTCATCTTGGTAGCATTCCTCTTTCAGTTACATCTGTGGCAGAGAACGGCAACTTTAAGTTGCCTTGGAGACTCAGAGGGACATCCTTGGTTTGAAAGTAAACTGAATTTGGCACTTTTGAGTCTCTGTACCAATTTGCTGCCAGGGGTTTTGTTTTGTTCTGCCATCCCACTGCTGAATTCCAACTGTGGGAATGACAGAGACCACACTAAAAACCATGGGGACTCTGATAAATGGGCTCTTTTAACCATTTTAGGCTCCAGAGGAAAGGAATTACCATATCTTTTACTGCATGTTAATGGGAATGAATCTGGAACAGAAGAAGATGCTGAATCTGGGCACTGCTTCTGAGTACACCTACCTCACTATGGTAAATTCCCCTTATATTTTTCCATCTCCTATTTGTTCTTTATACTACTCAATTTCATTTCCTTTTGACACATGGGAAATGGGTGCAACTGATTTTTCTATCTATCATCTATCTATCTATCCATCCATCCATCCATCCATCCATCCATCCATCTGTAATAAATTACCCATTAAAGACCTCAACATACCTGGAGAATATTCCATTTGACTTTATCCTTACAATGATTTGACCCTCCTTAGCACCCTTAATTCTGCGTTATCACTATGCGTCTTGCAGGGTGAGTGCACTTCCTGTGAAGGCCGTAATGATGCCAAGGAATATGCTCATATCCGTTCAGCTATGAAGATCCTAATGTTCTCTGATTCTGAGCACTGGGACATAAGCAAACTGCTTGCAGCTATTTTGCACCTGGGGAATGTGGAATTTGAAGGTGAGCTCTGTGCGCGTGCGTCTCTCTGTGTAGTCATATATATAAACACTGGGAAATGTGATATGGAAGATGGGATTTGTATCCTCTGGCTGCCTAGGCAGTGCCTATCTGCAGGGATCAACCTTTTGAGAGAGAAGCAGTGAGTGAGAAGAGATGACAGGTCTCTGTTTAAAAAACATCTCTTTGGTCATAGCTGCTGAACCATTTTTTAACTGCCACACTTTTTTGATGTCTGTATATTACACTACAGTTACCACCTTCGGAGAGAGTGGACTGAGCGTTCAACCCAGAATTATGCATTCTTGTTATAGAACAGGAATGGATAATAATATCTTGTACTGACTGTATTACGTTCTAATGCTGTTCTTTGCTTTTCCCTAACAGCTTCTCAAGTGAAAAAAGGGCTGGCTACATTTTTTATGTTACATATATTTAAAGTTTGCTCTTTTCTTTAACTAGCTGCTGTGTGTGAAAACTTGGATTGCTGTACTGTACTGGATTCTGCACACTTTTCTATTGCAACCAAACTACTTGAGGTACTGCCATTCCATTTTCTTTATTTATTATCCCATTTTGGAATTGCCTAATAGCAATACCTCTCTGGGTGGTTTGCAGCAATTGGAACCATAGAACATTGTCATTTTCACTTGTTTTCAAATAGTCTCCAACTTATGGTGACCCTATACATGAAAGCCCTCCAAAATGTCTGGTCCCAGCAGCCCAGCTCAGCTCCTGTAAATTCATAGCTGTGGCTTCCTTTACAGAATCAATCCATCTTGTAGCTGCTCTTCCTTTTCTTTTTCTGCCCTCGACTTCCCCTAGCATGATTGTCTTCTCCAGTGAGTCTTGCCTTCTCATGATTGGACTTGAGTGTGATGGCCTCAGTTTCATTGCTTTAACTTCCACTACAAGTTCTGACTTGATGCAATATAGGATCCACTTCTTCATTTTCCTTTTAGTCCAGGGTATTCACAAATCTCTCCTCCAGCACTGTGTTTCAAACACATCTTTTTTTCCTATCAGCTTCCTTCACTGTCCATCTTTCACACCCCAACATAAATACTCCAGTGAGGATGATCTTGGCCTTGGTCTCCAGTGAAACATCCTAATGCTGGATGATCTTTTCTAGTTCCTTCAACACTGCCCTTCCAAGTCTCAGTCTGATTTCTTGGCTGCAGTCTCTAGATTGATGACTGAGCCAAGGTATGCAAAACCTTTCACAA
Source organism: Varanus komodoensis (assembly GCF_004798865.1). Classification (NCBI taxonomy): domain Eukaryota; kingdom Metazoa; phylum Chordata; class Lepidosauria; order Squamata; family Varanidae; genus Varanus; species Varanus komodoensis. The sequence continues at coordinate 92,368,803 of NW_025335268.1, forward strand.
TTTCCATGCCTTCATTGTTGACAGTAAAGTTCTGTAATTCTTCTGTAGTCATGATTTTTGTTTTCTTAATATTCAGCGACAGCCCTACTTTTGCATTTTCTTCTTTCATCTTCATCAGAAGTTGTTTCAGTCTATTGCTGCTTTCTGGTAGTAATATGGTATCATTCACATATCTTAAATTACTGGTGCATCTTCTGACAGTTTTCATTCATCCTTCCTCAATCCAACTTTCCTCATGATATGGTCTGTGTACAGATTTAGCAGATAGGGAGATAAAATAGAATTTGCTCTGACACCTTTGCCTATGGAATATCCTTCTGTTCCTCTATATCCTCTCCTAACAGTAGCGTCTTCATTGATAAATGATGCAATGATAAAATACAATATAAAAATATAAAACATTAGCACTATAGCATTAAAAATCCCAATATATCCTGTATAGCCTCAATGCAAAGATTTAAAAATACTGTACCACATTTTAAGCACAAACTGAGAACCTAAAATGCCTGATACAATAGAAAAAGTTTTTATCTTGCATTAAAAAGTGCCCCTCTGGGAAGCTCTTTGCACAAGTAGGGTAGCACCTCCTCCTAGCAGCCACTCGTTCACTTCTTTTGTTGAGGGCTTTCATCCCATTTATGGCTTTGGATGTTAATACAAGAGCTTTGAATCAAGGCCAGAAGTGGACTGGCAGTCAGTGCAGATGGAATAGTATGGTGTGATATAACCATGAGGGCCAATCCTCATTAACAATCTTGCAGCCTTGTTTTAGACCAGTTGAGGTTTCCCAGCCATTTTCAAAGGCGGTCCCACATATAATGCATTGCAGTACCAGCCAAGAAATTGTTGGAGCATGGAAAAGTGTATGTAGGTTACCTCTGTCCAGACATATAGTTGGCATATCAGTGTGAGCTGATAAAAATGGTCCATGCCACTGAGTCCACCTGTGCCCCTAGTGATCCAACCACAAACTTGATCCCCTGAGGGAGTACATCTTAAACAACTCTTAGCTTGGCACACCAACCACCCATGAACATCTCAGTCCATTGGCCTTCATCTACTCCCAGGCACTGTTTTAGAATGCCCACTGCTTTACTGGAGTTTGATGAAAATGAGAGGCAGAACCCAGTTCATCCATATATTGGTGACCCTTCAGTTTATAATCCTGGGCAGCCTCTCCCAGTGACTTCATGCAGATTTTAAACAGCATGTAAGATAAAAGAGAGCCCTGTGGTAGTCCAAGACTAAAGAGGAACCTTCCTGAATCAGCCATCCATACAGGAGTATGGAGAAACCACTGTAGTGAGGTACTTCCAACTCCCAACCTAAATTGCCTATCCAGAAGTATATCATGTGTGATGATACTGAAAGCCACTGAAGGGTCCAAGAGAATCAACAAGGTCATACTCTCCCTGTCCCTCTCCCAGCAAAGATCATTGCACAGAGTGACCAAGGCAACTTCTGCTCCAAATTAAGCTTGAAGCACAGTTGAAATGGGTCTAGATAATCCATTTCATTTCAAAGTGCTTGGAGTTGGCTGGCAATTACCAACCTTGCCCTGGAAGGGAATATTAATAAGTGACTTGTAGCTGTTTCCATCTTTTGGGTCCATGTTAGGCCTTTTCAGGACTTCCCTAATAACTGCCCTGTTTAAAGTAGCTGGAACCACTCTGTCTCTCAAGGAGGAGTAGATAATCTCCTGGGTTCAGCCAGACATCCTCTCCCTGTTAGATGTAATAGGCCATGACAGATGAGAGGCAGGCAGCTGACCTGGCTTGGCCAAGAACCTTGCTTGCATCCTTGCGTCTACTAACAGAATTGCATTAATTGTGTATCCAAGTCATGAACAGTGTGAGCAACTTTGTCTTCAAAACGTCAAGGAAACTCATTTCAGCATGCTATTGAGGTTTCTACCTTCTCTCCCCATGGCCCAGATTGCAAATGAAAGCACTTTGCTGCATAATAATGAGGAAATGCAACATCAAAGGAAAGGAACGCTCCCTTTGCTACCCTCACTATCATAGAGTGAGATAGAGTCCACTATGTTTGGTTGGACTTCCTCCACCTACATTTTAACCTTCTCACTTCTTACTTCCTTGCCCTTAGCTCAGGGATATACCAAGGAGCTGCCTGGGCTCTGCCCAGAGGAAGGGGGCTCTTGGGAACAGTTGTGTCAACTGCCCACCTAATCTTCATCTTCCATTGAGTAACCTGGACTTCTACAAGACCACTGGCCATACCAGCAGGAAATTTGCTAGATCCTCTGGAGTTCCTCAGAACTGATTGGCCTCTGAAGGCTACTCACATATTACGTACCATATTATTACATTTCTTCCAAGATGCTCAAGGTGCGGATGTAGCTCCCACCCCAAGTTCTCCCTGCAAACAGCCCTGAAGAATAGACAGAGAGATTATGTCTACCCCAGGATCATCTCCTTAGCCTCGCGGATGAGTTAGGAGTTGAACTGAGGCCTTACAAATATTAGTCTGACCCTATCCCCTACACCACACTGTCTGTTTTCTAGGTTTTGTCCATTGCAATGTGTGAATTGTAGGCAACTTCAGTTTGACAGAAAGCCTGCTATGAACTTTCTCTAGCTTTGACCATGAAGTGCTGGGGGATTGCATTCTGGACTCACTGCTGTCATGGCAGGCTAGTCTTGCCAAATACTGTCTCGATAACACTTCTCCGCTTTCTGTTTACATGCCTCTGCATGCCATCTTCTAAAGCAGATACACCCCTTTTTTGCCAAATATCCTCTGTCTTCAATTATATGCTCCTATAGGTGGATTCTGGGGAACTCCACAGCAGCCTTACAAACCACTCCATCATCATTCGAGGGGAAAGTGTTTCCATGTCCCTAAGTGTGGCCCAAGCTGCTGATGTGAGAGATGCCTTTGTAAAGGTAAAGTAAATCAACAATTCTCCCTGCTTTTTTTTTTTTTTACATTTTGTAGGGTGACATGTGCGTTCCATTTTCAAGAGCCAATAAAAATCCTAAGGATAAAATCCTACAGTGTCCTGTTTGCAATTCCTGTGTTGATCCACTAAGAAAATGGGAAGTCATGGTGCCCAGCTGCAGAGCTACATAGATCAAGAAGGAAATATTTCTGTCCTTTGCTCTACCCATCAGTAGGCAATGGGGTTAGGTCTTCATGGGACATACTGCATGTTCTTCTTGCTGCCAGTGGAATTATTTATTGTGTAAAGCCTAAACCCTTTATATTCCTTTTTCTACATTCAGGCGATCTATGGCTTCCTCTTCCTTTGGATAGTGAATAAGATCAATGCTGCCATTTACAACCCCCCTTCTCAAGATCAGAAAAACATACGCAGGTCCATTGGGCTACTGGACATCTTTGGCTTTGAAAATTTTAACTCAAACAGGTATGGCAGTCCAAATTAATCTGTTTCTGGGTTGTTGGAGAAACATACTCCAAGTCAGAAGCATGTTGCCACTGTTAGTTTTGATGGAAATTACATTTCAGTTAATTGATTGCACCGTGGAGGAGAATAGCATTGCTGCACATCCTCACTTCCACACACACGTAATGTGTGATGTAATGATGAGTGTACACATGAGGCAATGATGAAAGTGGGTCTAAGTGGGTCTTAACCAAAGATGTACTCACATGGTCAGTGTATGTGCTATGCTCTGACGGATGGGTAATAGCTACTTCTGAAATAGCTCAGACACTAATTAAATTTCAGAATCATGGATTTTACATACTTTTGTTTTCAAAATGCACAAGCACATTCAATACAGAAGAGAGAACCTGCTTGGTTACTATACCCACCCTCTAGTTAATGGCTGAAAACTTTCAGGGATCAGAGGAACTGCTTGGCCTTCCTCTTCTGAACCACCAAGGGCTTCCACCCTTCTCCAAATCTGCTGCTGTGGTGGGAGCTAAAATTCCAGGAACCTTTTATTGAAAGGCATATAGGGTACATGTGTCTTGTTTACATGCACAAATGCATTTCTAGGAGGCTTCTGGAAGAACGTTTGTGCTTGTAAATTTGGTGTGCATGCCTTGTTGCAATGGAAAACCACCACAGTTTTGGCCACTGCTACAGTTTCAGTGCCCAGTTCAATAGTGGGGGAAGAGGCTGGCGTTGCAGATGTGGCCGGGTGGGAGTGCATGTGTAACCTAAGGGCCACATGTTGCTCACCCTGCTCTTTGTTCAGTATGTGGACCAGCATGCTAGTTCCAATAGGCTTAATTAAGAATTAGGAAAAGAAGATGATTAAGGAAATCAGTGTTTGCCAAATAAGATGGCGCTATGGATATGACAAAGCTGTGGGTTAGGAGACTGTTCAGCCAAGAGACCTCAGGTGCTGGTGACAGTGGTAGGCCACAGGGACAGATTTATAAAGTCATAATTGCATTATTTTCAATGTAGAAAAATCCAAATAACTTCATTTCATGGTTGGTTTCCTTTAGTTAGAAGCATGTTTTGGGTGCCAGCTGCCCTTGGATTTCTCTACTTCTCTTTTGTAATTAAAAATGGGGCATATGTCTTGCTGGCTTACAAAGCTCTAAGTACTAAATTGTCCAGAAAGAACCAAAAGAAGGATGGGGAAACCAAACGGAGGATAAGGTATCATGAAGGCCTTTGGAGCCACAATGTAGTTCAAAATAGAATTTGGATGGAGAGCCTTTGAACTAGAGATTCTTCTTAGTATTCCCAAAGAGAATAATGTTGTATTCAGCCCAAGACTTTTAGAAGCCCCTTCCCTGCATTCTAATCTCTCCTTGACTGCCTTTCCTTGGATTTAGAGCTGACAGAGCTCACACATAGGTCTTGCAAAGCACCAGAATGGCTAGATGGACCCAGAAGGCTGTGGCATATTATGTGTGGACTCTTGCTCTGAGTGCCCAATGGGGCACTTTGCCACGAGACACCATGTCCTCTCTGGGCATGCAAGACTGAAAGATCTCTTTGAGCAAATGTGCCATAAAGGTGAAAAGTGGAGGAGTCTGCCCTGAAAGCATGGGATGTGTGCCAAAGTGAAGCAGAGAATCATGGCAGGAAAGATTAAGAAGGAAGCAGTTGGACCTCAGGTTATTTTTAGAACTAACACCTACCACTCCGAGGGATGTTGCAATTGAAAGAATAAACAATTGCTGTCCATGCTGTAAGAAAGTTACAGGATTCAGAACAAAGAAAACAAGGGACTTGCTGCCTCTGAGGTTTGACCCAACATGAATTAGAACAATAAGTTGGCTCTGAGGAATGCAAGGAAAGGTCAGGGAGGTTCTTGGACACTTTACTTATTCAAGGCTAGCTAGCTATAAGAAGCTGCATGGCACTACATTCAGAGCAAACAGTATCCCTGAAGATCACCCAAGTGCCTGATCATCCAGCTCATCCTGAGCCTGTTGGCCTTCTGTTGGGGACCCTTCAGTACTGAGCCAAATGTCAGTCTCTGGACTGGCAAGGGCAAAGCTACCTCCATGAGTTGGTTGTCTGGCTCATTGCCTGGTAAGCAGGCAAGTATGTGCATGTTTCCTCAGTGACAGGGAGCAACTCCCTTAAATCTAATCAGTGGAGAAAGTTCATGGACACTGTAGCTCCTCCAGGGCTGTCCAGAGTCTTGCTGATGATGTTCCTGGCAGCTTTCCATGCCACTCCTTCTGGAAGCAAAATGGATCATGGGGTGTTGGGGTAATGTCAATTCAATATATAGTGCAGAAAGCATAAGTGAGAGAACCAGCACATTGGAAGTGCCTCTGCAACAGCGGATGAATGCATACTGATGTAACTTCATACTGAAATATACGTTACAGCTTAATTCCAGCGTGTCTTTAAAAGATAGAATAAAATAAGATCATCTCCAACTACCCAGTCCATATTAGCCCTTGCATTAGGTGAGGAATCATTGCAACACTAGTACTGGCTGATATCTGGCATTGTTCCTTCTTAAAACAATTGCTCTGTGGTCAAGGTCAGAAATTATGCTATTGTGAAATACACATATTAAATATTACCCAGTGCTACATAAATACATACATATTTTTATGGTCTTGTGTAACACTGATGTCATACCTGTGCTAGTGGCTCTCTGTTTTGTAGCATTTATACTTGATTTATTTTTGTATTTTCTCTTATCTAAACCAAGCTGGGCATATTTATTGAACGGTTGGATGAGCATTTACAAAAAATGGTTGTGTCCCTGCAGTTTTGAGCAGCTGTGCATCAACTTTGCCAATGAGCACCTCCAGCAGTTCTTTGTAGTCAACATCTTCAAATTAGAGCAGGAGGAATATTTGGCTGAGCATATCACCTGGGATCATATTGATTTCACTGACAACTGTGCAGCTTTGGAAGTGATTGCACTCAGACCCATGAATATTGTGTCACTTATTGACGAGGAAAGCCGGTTTCCTAAGGTGAGTGTCATTTCTCTCCCCCACACCCCCGCTCCCCGGGCCACTGCAAGGAAGAACTGCAAGGAGTTCTCATATGGATTCTTGGAAAATTCTCCTAAGAACAGACATAAAGATGAAAACCCTTCTGTCCTCTACTTTCAAACCAGAGGCTGGCATGAAGAGTAATAGTTTTCTAAGGTTGCAATCTTGTGTACACTAACATGAGAGTAAGTCTAATTAAAAGTAAAGGGACCTACTTTTGCATAGAGCTGTGTAAGATTGCACTGTTAGTAATTATGTATTTAAAGTACATGCTTCCAACCTGTTAGCCTTTGTGGGCTGGTCCTAATCTCCCATGCAACATTTTCCCTATTGTGTGAGTTCCACGAAAAAACCCCACATGGTGAGGGGGTTTGAAAGTATCAGAATAGCTAAGAGCAGTGCAGCCAGGGGGCATGACTCCCACTAGGCAGGTCCCTTGGCAGGATCATACAAGGCAGAGCTGAGACATCAAGCAAAGTTGTGTCTACCATCTGGAGGAGTAAAGGTTCTATCAGCAGAAGACAGTGATGATCAGTGTGGAGAAAGACCCGAAGGCAGCAGCACTAGCAGAGGATCCTTCACAGGTAATGACAGTGTTGCCTTAAGCCAATTCTGGTTAGTACTGTGCAGAAGGCGGCAATGGTCCACCACTTCTGAATATTTTCCTATCTTGAAAAATGGATAATCTAAGATGAAACAAGAGATAGTGCCAGAAGATGAGACTCCCAGGTGGGAAGGCACTCAACTAGCTAGTGGGGAAGAGCAAAGGACAATGGCACTGTCACGAATGACGCAACTGGATCAAAGCTGAAAGGAAGTCTGGTGGCTGGCATGCCCAGAAAAGAAAGGAAAGTCTGATGCTGCAAACGCGTACAGATGGAATATGGAAGGTGGAAGTATGAATCTAAGACAACCTGGAAACCATAAAGCAAGAAACTGACTGGTTAAATATTGCAGTACTTGGCATGAGGGAGCTAAAGTGGACTAAAATGTGACATTTTCAAACAAAGTGTTTTACTCTGGAAATGATAAACTCTGAAGAAACAGAGTGGTTCTAATACTGAGGCAAGATGCAGTACAAACTGTATAAAGCTATACTGCAAAGTCCAACCAAATACTTCCAATTAGATCCTTGGAAAACTTATCAAAGCCATTATTCAGGTCATCAACAGAAGTTGAAGAAAAAAAATCAAAAACTGTTATGAAAGTATCCAAGAGCAAATTGATAACACAGCAAAACAAGACAAGCTGACAATAATAGGTGACTGGAATGCAAAAGTGGGAAACAAAGCAGAATATAATGATTTGGGAGAATGGGGCCTCACGGTAAGAAATGATGCAGGAGAACAACTCATAGAATTCTGTGAAGCCAGTCATCTGTTTATTGCAAATACATATGTCAGGCAACAAACCAGATGACTGTACACATGGACATATTTTCATTCCCAAGAGAAATCTTTTTCAGTTTCACAGGTATTGTCAAGCATATGACAATATAATTGCTTTTTACAAAGAGGAAGATGGATACACATATCCTTAAAAAATCAATTTTAAAAATATAAATTAGGAAATGCTATGTTCTCCACCTTTGTCAATATTCAGTCACTGCTTGAAAATATTTATTTTCCTGCAAGCCTTTAATACTATCTAGAATTTTCTTTGTTTAGTCCTTGTAGTATATCGAGTTTTATTACACTGAACTTTTCTGTAATATATGGCTTTGTGGCTTCATCTTATTGCTATTTTTTTATTTTTCTGCTTTACAAGTCATGTTCAGTACCTCCATTTTGGTGTCTAGATATACTGTATAGGAAAAGGTAATCTCTGGTTGTGCTGGTTGTAGTAAACAGTGGTTCCTCATGATTATAATTTGTGTGGTTTTAACTTTTCTCTTAGTTTTTATTGGTTCCTCTCTCCCTTCCTTTCTATCCCTGGGGAAAAAAAGGTGGTGTAAAAAGTGCACTGTATTTAAATTCCTCTTGGGAGAGCTTGCTTTTTTCCTCCGCAATCAGGATATGTCCAGTTTCTATATTGGTCACTGAACAGAAATGGCTCCTTAAATGTGAGCCCTGCAATATGGCTCTTTTGGGAGAGACATCTGGAGCTGCTTACGGTGAGGCAACTTGCTATAATTCATTTCAGGTTCTTTGTGTCCCTGGTTTCATGATACAGGAAAACAGTGCCTCCTATGTGTGTCTTTTCCTACATGAGGGGTTTAACCGGTTGCTATATGGAGGCTTCTTCTGTTTTCTTTGCAGGTGAAAAATGCACCTCTTAGCTGGACTTTTTCTGTGGCTTTGTATTCTCTGCCTTTCTTTATATTCTCTTAACCAACTCGAGGTGGCACTGTGGTATAACAGCAGTTACAGCAGATTTTTGTGTTTTCATCAGGCTCTTGTCCCATTTCGTTGAGATTCAGAGTTTAATACCAGATTTTTTTTTTTCCTTTTTAAAAAACCTGCAAAAAAGTCCTGAAAAGTTGGGAGAGACCCTTGAAGGACAATGACATCTTGAAAGGGTCCCTCAAACTTCCATGTGTGAGAGACTACAAGCACACAATCAATGCCTCATGTGGAGAAACTGAGTTCAGTGGGGCTTACTCCCAAATAAATGGATGTATGATGCAGTTTGAAATCACTGGACATCTCTTAATATGGCTGAGCGTTCTCACTTTTTGGATGCACTGCCTTTGTCACAGATCAGATTTTGGTTTTGCTTTTCTTTTGGCACATTTTCATTGTTAATTTTCAGTAACACACAGGAAGTGAATTACTTTGTTTCATCTCATGCTATCTTTCTTTCGTTTCCAGGGAACAGACACAACCATGCTAAATAAAATCAACTCTCATCATGGCAGAAGCAAGATCTATCTTCCCCCAAGGAGCGTCCATGATACAGTTTTTGGTATCAACCATTTTGCAGGTGTTGTTTATTACCAGTCAAAAGGTGAGTGAGGAACTGCAGGATTCTGCCCTGCACGTACTCAGTTCAGCTTAGATTGCTTTTCTATTGTGCAACTGTGGCTCCTGATGTGTGGCAGTTTGTGGGTGCTTCAGATGATGGCATAAGAGCCTTGCTGGGTCAGACCCAGGGTCCGTTTAGTCCCACGTTCTGTTCCCATAGTGGCCAACCAGCTTCCCATGGGACGTGAGTGCAGCAGCGCCCTCTCACCCAGGTCTCTCGGCACTGCTACACGGAGGGATGCTGCCTCTGATGGGGAGCTTGCATGAAGCCATCAGGACAAGCAGTCATACATAGCTTATCCTCCATAAATTGGTCCAATTTCTCTTAAAGATTGGCAACCATCACTACATCTTTACATCTTGTAGGAACAAATGCCATATTTTAAACTGGTGCTGTATGAAGAAGAAACACCTTTTATCTGTCCACCAAGTAGCCTAATGGAATGACCCCAGTTCTAGTATTATAAGAGAAGGAGAAAAATATCTCGTCTACTTTCTCCACATCATACCCAATTTTGCACACCCCTCTGATTCCCTCCTCTGATACTTGCCCTTTTTCTAAATTAAACACTCCCAGATGCTGCAAGCTTTCCTCACCAGGGTTTGTTCCAGCCCTTTGATCATTGTCCTTTCTGCACTTTTTCCAGCTCTACAATATACTTTTCTAGGTTTAGTGAGTAGAACTGTACACAGTTTTCTGAGTGTGATTGCACCATAGATTTGTATAAGCAGAATACGAAATGTTATCATCTTCCATTTTTTCCAGGCATTTTCTTTTTAATGAGTGAAAGACTGGCATTATGGAGCAATGGTGGGATGAAATACTTGTTTAACTGCTCAGTTTTGCTGCACCACAGCATCACTTAGAGATCATGTAGTTAAACCCACAAACAGAGGAGGAAAAACTCTGCTGTGGGGGAAATGTGTAGAGTAGGGTTGCAATGATCCTGCAGCATTCGGCTCACTTGTGTTTGTCAGGCCTCTTTCTAAAATCAGAGTTGGCTTGGGAAGTGAGTCGAGTCGAGAGGAAGTCTGCAGACTCTTGCAATTGGCAGCAGGACTCTTCTTGCACAATGTGGCCGCCTTGCGCAGCATGCGCTGCCCACAGAGGGTTGCAAGTCACGTGTGGAAGAGGGGCGCCCCTTGAGCGGTGTTCACGCGGACAACCACATGATGGGCTCGGTGCAAAGTCAGAGCTGGGGCCACAAGAAAGTAGGCTGACATCTGGGGAGCTGAGCTGAGGGAAGCCGGTGGATTCCCACCCTCAAAGTGGACTCTACATAGTGTGGAGGAACTGACCCTAATCCCACAAAGAATCAAGAAGCAGAAGTCATGCTGAAGTGGTGGGTTAGAAAGCTCATCCAGAAAAGTCCAGAGAGAGCTTTTTCTTTCTCTTTTCTGAATCCTGTAATTCAATGTTATCAGGGTGACGTTTGCTTTATAAAAAATTACATAGCTATATTATGTGGTGATGTTCAGAGAGCCTTCGGGCTTTTGGGCAGCATAAAAATGAAACAAACAAACAAACAAACAGTGTGGGAAAGAATGTTGTTAATATGAGGAGAAAACATGCCGCAGTGTACTTTGAACATGAGACTGGAAATGGAATTAAATGGAAATGTTAAACTTTTTACCCGTAGGTTTTCTTGAGAAAAATCGTGACATGCTTAGCTCGGACATAATGCAGTTGGTTCATTCATCCAAAAACAAATTTCTGAGACAGCTCTTCCAAGTAGACACAGCCACAAATGTGGTGCCTTTTGGCCGTGGGAGTATCAGACATCTCAGAGTGGATCCCCTCAAGGTTAGCCTTCCTGGCATTGATTTGAAATGTGTCTCCCTGCCTGGGCTCAGAGGGACATTTCCTGTGTGTCACCTTCTCTGTCAAATCTAATCTTGCTGCTGGTGCAGTTACTACTCTGCACTATTCCTTAGCAATTTATTTCAAAGCAGCAATAGCAATTTGAGATGTGGTCTGTTCAGTCATTTAACCAGCGTTAGTACCATGGTTGTGAGCTTAAGTGGACTCCGGGGGGTGGCGGAGGGCAGGAAGGTCTGGAGGAATGTTGTCCATGGGGTTGTGATGGGTCGGACACGACTTCACGACTAACAACAAGTACCATGGTGGTATTGACCACTACTGAGGAGAGCTGGGTTCAAATCCTTGGTCAGACATGGAGTTCATTGGGTTACCCTGGACCATTCAGTCTCTCGGAAAAACAAACCTCACAGGGTTATTGTGAGGAGAACATGATAACAAGAATACACACTGTCCTTGGTTCTTCGAATGGTAACACATAATGGTACAATATCATAAACTGCCATGTTGCAATGGAATTGTAGGGATGTTCTCATAGCATTATGCCACCATGACCATTTTGGATTGGGATTTCCTTCATAGCAACCTGTGCAGCTATTATATAATTTATTTTGAATGATTCCCTCCCTCACACCGGCACTGTATTTTCTTCAGTTTTGATCAACCAGTAATATTGCATCCTGTAATGTTTCTCAAAATGAATAGCAAATTGTCCTCATGCTTTGCATTTCTTTGCTCTGATTGTTAATTTAGCTCTTTGTTCTTTCAAATTCTACACTTTCCTGTCCTTTTGCTGTTGCTTTTGCTCACAGTCATTGACCTGCCATGCCTTTGTTCAGTCCAGAACATCACCTCCTGCTTTTAGACAGGTAAACTACTTGGAAAAGACATTTCATAATAGATAAGTAAGCACAGAAGAGCTCCTGAAAGAGATTATGTGTGGTTTTCTGTGTCTGGATTTCATTATTTTTACAGCAGCTGTGATTATTTGATTTCAGTAGGCTGGAAGAGGAAACAATGTCAGTTGAATTGTGTTTTCTAGTTTTCCCTGCAACTAAGAGTAAAGTTGCCAGATAGCATCCTAGAAAGTGTGCATGTTCTATTAATGCCAAATATGAGCATGGGGAAATAAGTTAACCTTAAAGGAATGGAAAATAAAAGAGAGTCCCGATACAACAGAAAGTAACCAGTGTATGTACCAGCCTTTCTCAGCTTGGTACCCTGAAGATGTTTTGGATATATCTCCTAGACTCCTTGACCATTAATCATGCTAGATGGGGCTGATATGAGTTGAAGAGGATCAGGCTGTTATAAACGATGTCTGCCAAATAGCCATGTTATCTCACTGATGTTTCAAAATGATCACCAAGAATTCCAATATAATGTGAAAATTTGTCTCTCTAACACTTCATAGCAATGAAAGACATGTAGGAGTGATTCCCCACAATAATTCTGCCCCTTCGCCCATCCGCTCCTCCCTCTTACAGAAGCAGCCCAGACTCTCATTTCGTCCCACAGCAAAGTGTGTGCCTGGGCTGCAGAGTCAAATGGGCATGCATGAAAAGAAAGGTAGGACTGTGGTGGGAAAAGGTAAAGTCATTGCTTTACTTCCTAAGACCAGATACTGTCTTCCTCTCTGTAATGGACATACACATGGTAGGCATGTCATGAGTGGAGCCAGCTGGAGCCAGGGGTCAGACTAGATGGCCCAGGAGGACCCTTCTGACTCACTCTGTTTCTGTGTTTCTGTTTCTGTAATGTTATTTATTATTCTTGTGACTAGAAATGTCAGAGAAATTGAGTTGCAGTTCAGTTGAGATTTTGACCTTCCCATTCCAGAGCAGACTGGCTTTTTCTGAGTTGTGAGGTTTCTGTGAATTTATGGACATTTTTCAACCTTTTTTTCTGGGAGGATTCACACTAACGTATAATTGCTCAAGTGTAAATGGGAATGACATTCTCGTATCTCTGTTTTTAAAAAAGATGTTCCCTCAATGAACTAGCATTGGATGATCAGCAAAACTCAAAACAAATTTAACAAAAAATAAAAAACAAAACAAAAACAAACACTATACTTGTAACACAGAATTAACAGCCATCCTGCCCTTCTAACAATGTGGTTGTTTGAAATCCAATTAATACAGTTATAAGGTAATTTTTTCTGCTCTTTGAAGAATTTCAAATAGCGGAAACCATCCTCTATACTTTTGGCCACGGGAGGGCAGCACCATACGGGGAAATGCAAGTCTGTAAGCGTTCAGGGAGATTTATTGGGTGTTTGTTAGAAAACTGAATAGGAATGGACCAATCTGTCAATTTTGGTTTCACATTTTTTCTTGTATTAACATCAATTAAAGAGTTTTTTAAGTTTACAGGAATCATACATTTAACCTAAATCATACATTTAACCTAACCTAAGAATCATACATTTAACCTAACCTAATATATACATTTTACCAAGCAATTTTCTGTAATATTCTTTTTAAACAATGACTAATATACTCATTCTGTGTCCATTTCCTTTAGTATATGCATTTATTTATGCAGTTTTTGATTGGAGAGCTCCATCACAAAATTGAGAGAATTATGCATCTCAAACGATAACTGAATTGTGGTTTGTGTTCATTTGTATGAATATTCAGACAGAAATTGTCCTACCGCTCGCAGCATCCCCATCTCTATTTGGTGTATGTCTTTTGCATGTTTACAAACACTTTTCTGCAAACATATTAGGTGCTCAGTGAGAGACATTGCATAGCAAATCATTAGCCAGCTTGTCAACCATAAAAAGTGTGAATTGACTCTAAATGCTGGGAAATGCAGAATAGAAAGCAGTAAAGGTTTTGCTCTGTATCGGTTTCCTTATGGGCTCTTCTACTTAATCAGACAAAATTTGGCCTGTCAGCACACTATCCTTTCAAGGTAAATATGTGTATTTAGCCATGTAGGTACATTTTTTAAAAGTTCTTTTCAAAAATATGTGGCACTATCATGAAATGCTGGTTGATCATAAACTGACATTCACACCATTCATGTGCTTCCTTTCTCAAGGGATCCGATCCCAACAAACGCCTGCCTACGCTAGGGGGCCAGTTCAAACAGTCTCTGGAACAGCTGATGAAGATCTTGGGTAACTGCCAGCCATATTTTATCCGCTGTATCAAACCCAATGACTCCAAGATGCCTATGGTAATATTTCCTTCTCTCTAAATCAACCCATTGTCTGTAGTGTCCTCTGATTTGGGTTGAGTGACTCATTTCATATAGCTGCTTAAATTATGAATTTCTTTAGGTTTTTCCAGGTGGGTAACAAAACATAGATGATGAAACAGCCAATTAATATGAACCAAACAGTAGAAAGTGAAGGAAGGAAGTTCATTGTAAATGTGCAACTTTCTTGGATCGCTTCAGTGAGTGTGTGTGGGAGGTTGGCATTTATTTATGTTTGTATTTATGTAAGCTATGTCTATATCACTTAACTTCCCAGAGTTTCTAGGCAGTTTACATAAAACACATGCAAGACAAGATAGACACCAATGTAAAACCACAAGTACCTTTAAAACAATAGAGTAACACAGTAATACTGAACAATATAATGATCAGCTTCAAACCAGGGAAAAACTGAATGAAGAAATGTGTTTTCAAGAGGTTTTTGAAGCTCACCATAGTTTCTCATGAATTAGTTTCTCATTTAATTCTCATGAATTAAAATAACTCCTGATGAAGAAAGAAAAAAAAATCAAGAGCAGTGGAGCATTAAGAAAAGAAAAATCATGACTACAGAAGCATTACAGAACTTTACTGTGAACAATGAAGACATTGAAATTGTGAAGGATTTTATATACTTCAGCTCAGTCATAAATTCAAATGGAGACTGTAGCCAAGGAATTTGAAAGCTGACACTTGGAAGGGCAGCAATGAAGGAACTAGAAAAGATCATCAGCTATAAGGATGGAGTCCAAGGCCAAGATGATGCACACAATTGCATTCCTGATTACTATGGATTAGTGTGAAAGCTGGTCACTGAAGAAAGTTGACAGAAAGAAAATTGATGCATTCAAGACATTGTGCTGGAGAAGAGCTTTATGAATACCCTGGACCAGTGCTTTTTTTGTAAAAAAAAAAAAAAAAAAGGTGCTGGAACTCACATCTTGCGGTCACACTTTATACTAAAAAAGATTTTTAGTGTAAAGCCAGTCACTCTACAGACACATTAAGCCAGACACTCTACACATACGTAAACATAATAGTCGCCAAGCACTCACTCACTATCAGCACGAGCACAAAAGCAGCCCGTAGGCACTATGCTAATGATGTTTGCTGCTGACCTGCTAGCCTGACAGGCGATTCAAAATCATTTCTTAAAATCCATTGGGGAAAAAAAGGTGTGGGAACGCCGTTCCAGTGCGTTTTATGACAAAAACAGTCCTGCCCTGGACCAACAGAAAGACAAACAGGTGGATCTCAGATCAAATCAGGCTAGAGGTTTCCCAAGAAGCAATATTACAAAACTGAGGCTGTCTCATACATCATGAGAAGACAAAACTCTTTGGAAAAGACAATCATGCAGGAAAAGTTAAAGGTAGAAGAAAGGGAAGACCAAAGGTAGAAGACAAGGAAGACCAAACTTCCTTTTCTGGATAGAGTCAATAAAGGAAGCCACAGTCCTGGATTCACAAGAGCTGAGTAGGGCTGTCATGACAGGACATTCTGAAAGGTATACATTCACAGGGTCACCTATGGAGACAACTGACAGCACGGAACAACAAGATATCTTCTGCCTCTTGAGTCACATGTGCGAGAGTTTTCTAGAGATGGGCACTGCTACCAGGAAGGTCTGTTTATATGCTTTTGACTGATGACATGCTGTTGGTCACGGAACAGGCAGCAAGGCCTTCTCAGAAGGTTTCAGGGGTTGATTTGGTGTGGATTGGGAAGTTGGGAAGCTTCCTCAAGAAGCATTCTGTACATGTCTGAAAAATATTAAATGGTGGACTGAAATTCCCTCCACCTTTCATAGGACAAATCATATTGTAGGAAAGTGGGAGGGATTTTTGGCTGCCTTTGATCCCAGGGGCAGGATTAACAGAAATTTTCCAGGGGGTGATTTATTTACCTTAACCTAGACAAGCAAATGCGGAACTATATCGGTATTTGTTCTTCAGTAAATAATTTGGTGCACTGATTTAACTGAAAATGTTATTCTAAAATAAATATTTTTATTTTAGAAACAGGTATATTTCTGATTATGGTGCATGCTCTGGATGTTTTCCTTTGCTTTCAGCACTTTGACCGAGACCTCTGCATCCAACAGCTGCGCTACTCTGGGATGATGGAAACCATTCACATTAGGAAATCTGGCTATCCAATTCGTTACACTTTTGCAGATTTCTTTAAGAGATACAAAGTCCTGCAGCCAGTGTCAGCTCAAGAACAGGTATATTAAAAAGAAGATGGAAAAAATTCATCTTATGATTTTAAGATGCAATCTAATGTCCTTCACTTAGAGGCTTATGGAAATCCAATGCATGAAATGAGGCATGACAGCAAATCTGTGTGACTAATGCACCTTATGCCATGTATTTTATTGAGCTGTTCATTTTGGCCATCCAGGATCAGGAAGGGGAAGGAGGCTGGGACACCAATAAGAATCAGTTCTGGGCCGCACCCTCCTCCCCTTCCTTCCCCCTCAGCACACCCCTTGAGGCTCAGCTGCATCCTTGAAGAGGCCACTGGCACAGTTCTTTCTGTGTCGGCTGCAGGAGTGGTGGTGGAAACCCAGCTCCAAGGTCACCAAACCACAGAGTTGTGTCTTTGAATGATCCTGTGGCATCCATGCAACCTTGGGAGGCCATAGGATTGTGCCCTTAATGTGCTTACAAACATGTTTATCTATACATCTAAAAATCCTTCTTACAAATCCAATATATAGTACCAATGTCATTATTAAATGCTGCATATTTTTCTTAGTTATTCTACAAAGAGGAATTTAGTACTTATTTTGTGAATGAAACCCATCTCATCAATTTTCCTTTTATGGGACCTTGGGTTGCAAATGAAAGAAAATCAGTGAATCAAAACAGAATGAATTTAGAAAGGGCACTGCAGCTTAAAGACAATTTGCCATGCAAACGTTTGTCATGCAGCCTATTTTTCTAGCTAAAATTGAATGTAATAATTGATTTATGTTGTAGCTGAAGATGGATGCTCGCCAGTGTTGCATTTACATCTGTGAGAACTTGATAGGAAAAGACAATGAGTGGAAAATTGGAAGAACTAAAATTTTCCTAAAAGTAAGTTATTGGGGCAATTATAAAGTTTTATACATAACAGACATCACACACACTTAGGTAGAAAATGTGCTACTAGCATTGCAAGTCTGTGTTTACTTCCTTGGGAGTAAGTACAATTGCATTCAATGGGGCTTACTCTGAGGTGTGTGCACATAGGATTGACAGTGCATCCCAGACATATTTACTCAGAAATAAGCATCATGTAGTCTTATCACACCTAAGTCTTCTCACAAGAGTTAAGTCTGAGTAGACATGCATAGGATTACACTGGAAATTTATCAGGAGATTAGCATGGCCTGATTTATTCATCCCACAGTCTAATTCCTTGAGGGGGTTATTGAGTCTGCAACATCTTTAATCACATGTGGGCTAGTGCTTGCATGCAGGGCTAGCATGCTCTTATTTGAAACTGGAACAGCATCTCATATCTATAATGCTGAGCTTCTGCAAACAGGAAAGAAATCTGGCTAAATGTTGAATAGCATAGATATACACCTTGGTAGAGGTAGAGGTTTTAGGTAGATCACATGATAGAGTTTTTGTATGCACATCTCACTGTGTTGTCTTGCAATATGAACTTCACAGTATCTATCACACTGCTTAAATTTTCGTCCCATGCTCCCTGGTATGTAATACAAACTCTCATCCACATGCTTCCCTCCTCCTGCCACCTCTTACCCACCTCTCCACTAGAATTTCCCTCCAGCACTTCTCTGTCCCTCTGCTGGGATGCATGTAGGTAAGTCCATTCACCTGCTCATTTTTTTAAAAATGAGGAAGGACAATTGCACAGGTTTGCTGTAGTGGAAATTTGCAAATGAGATTTTTTGGAAGAAGTTAACTCCAGAAGTACACAAGTACACTAAATAAAAATGAAATCAGTAAAAATAAGGCAAACATTTATTTATTTATTTATTTATTTATTTATTTATTTTTCAATGTATATCCTGCCTTTTTCCTACAAAGGGCTCAAGGCAGCTTACATCTCCTCCTCCATCTTATCCCCACAACAACAACCCTGTGAGGTAGGTTGGGCCGAGAGTCTGTGACTGGCCCAAAGTCACCCAGTTGGCTCCGTGGTTGAGCAGGGACTAGAACCCAGATCGTCTGAGTCCCAGTCCCAGGCTCTTAACCACCACACCCACACTGGTACCTTATTGCACCAATCAAAATTGAAGTGATGCCACAGGGTGTGAAGATGTGCTCTGGGGACAGTCACAGTTACTGTCACAACCGCATCCCCACAGAGATGCCACAAGGTCTCAAAAACAAGGGTCACACCAGTGGTACTTTGCAGTACTCTGATGTACCAAATTACACAACCACCTACCGACGAACTGATTCTTAAAAAGATCTTGGACTGTGCAGAAATGGACAGATTGACTTTGTCGCTGAAGGAGAAAGAAGATACAGACTTCTATCAAACCTGGGACTCTTTTTATCACTGGCTAGAGAAACGGGACTACGCATAGATTTAAATATGTTTCTAGTTTAACATAAAAAGAAAAAATGTGGGGGGGCTGATCCAGTAGGTCTGATGTTTTCGATGATTGATGATTGTTTAGTTTCCTTTTTGTTAGGTTTATTAAGAATAAAACTTATTTTAAAAAAAGCACCAAATTACACAAGTAAGCAAGAGAATGACAGATTAAATCCCTTGTCTAATCAAGCCTATAATGTAACAAAGTAGATTTTTTTTTTTTTGTATTGCTGTTTCCTGAATACACTTGATTGTTAAGGGGAAAAGTTCAAGTCAGATACTATTTTGTATGCAAAAATTATTGGTTTTGTTATAACCATTCAGTAAATACACAGAGTTCTAATTATTTTTTTAAAAATTGCATTCGTGAATAGGACTACCATGATACAGTACTGGAGGTGCAGCGAGACAAAGCACTCTCAGAGAAAGCCATCCTAATTCAGAAAATATTGAGGGGATACAAAGACAGGTAAATACAGTAAACTATGTATATGCATCTAAACTTCCACTCTTCCTGGAGTGGAGAAGGCCACTAAGGAGGTGGCTAGGAGGCAAGAAAATGGTGGAAGCTCACGGTTTGCCATGTTGCCGTGCAGGCCTTCTGTTCTCCCGACTCATTCTAAGATGGGGAAGACCCACCAGTTCACAGTCTGCTTGCCCCACAATGGGAATGAAGCTGTAGGTTCTACTGTCTTAGGGTTATTTAAGCCATGGTGGGCTACAGTGTGTGTGTGTGGCCATTTGGAGTGTTCAAGTCACAACTGTGGGTTGTTTTGTCATCTAAATTAGTGGGGCTGAGTTGCATGAGAGTTAAGCAACCCTCAAATAATCCATGGCTTGTTTTAGGGTTATGCAGGCAAGGTTGTTTAATCCTTGCACAACCCACCCCAGCTGGGTTTGGAAGAAGTGACAAGCTGCAGGCATGGCTTACATATTCAAAAACATTCTGGCATGAGCCACATCCCGCCATGACTGAGCTGCAATGATCATGCAAACCAAGTCAATATGTAGCAACAAGCAGTTGAAGGGAGAATGAAACAGAAAGTACATCTGGTAAGGGAAAGGAAGAGGGGAAATGGAGGGTGAAAAAAAAATCCCAGCAAAAGCCAGATTCTACTGCAGTCTCTCCTAATAATGAACTCAGGCAGTGAGTGCTGCCAGGACTGCGGACAACATGGGGCCTCTGAGGAAGAGGAGGGAAGTATCAGCATGCTTGTTGGAACCATGCAGTTTGAAGGGGGGGGGGGAAAAATACCTAATGGGCAAAACAACAGGAACAACAACCTGATAAGGATGGAGAATGCTCAGTGGTTATGGAAAGTAGTATGACAGTTGGCAAAAAAAAAAAAAAAAAATGGAACGGGGCTGGTTGATTGAACAGGAGAAAGCCAGGCTTTGAAGGAATGGCTGGCTGGAGCCCTGAGCAGGAGTGGTCCATTTAGGAGGGAGGATACACTGCAACATTATGTTGCAGATCCCACTTGTGACTACATTGTGGGTTTGCATGAGATCAGCTATGCTCTTCTTCTCATGGCCACCCTCATTATAGCCACAGTTTATCAGGCTGAGAAGCCATCCTCTTGTTTATGTGGCCTACATATGTTTGTGAGCCCCTTGCAAAGAGTGGGCTCCCTCTCCCCCTGTAGGTAACGGCTGGAGCACCAAGGTCCCCCGCACATCTTGTCACACTTTGGGTTTCCCTATTAATTTTTATTTATTTATTTTACTGAGGTTGTAAAAAAAGTTGCCTTTCCTGATCCCATTTTTGCAGGTATGATTAAGCTGCTTCATCAGTACCTTAGAGGGGCTGCCCATGTTTTCCACCAGGTTTTCTTAATTTGGGGGCACACAAATTAAGAAATAACAGATGTGAATAACAGGATCACTTGGTCTAACTGAATGGAAGTGTTTCCTTGATCCCTCCCACAAGCATGCGTAGCAATTTTAACAGGTTTACTTTCCCCTTCAATCTCAGTAGTACCTGTTGAATGGTGAAGCAGTAGCATAGAGGGCAGGAGACCTTCAGAGCAGGCCTTGTGTCATTGCTGATAGATCTTATGGCAAAGAGAGTTCAGATGCAACTATTTGAATTAAGAAACATTGAACCCATGGCATGAGGTGGGGAGGAATTAAATGCAATGCTTCGGCAATTTTTCTGTGGGGTGGGAACAGAATCTGTAATCCATTTACAATCTTGCCAGATCCTGTTGTCTACTTTTTGTTGCTGTTGGGTCCACCATTTGAGAATCAATATTAAATATCTTCTCTTTGTAGAAACTTCTTAGGCTGCAAAGCAATTTATAATTACAATTGAAAATAAATAAATAAGCGGAGACTTCTCTTCTGCTTGTAGAAAACAGTTTCTGAAACAGAGACACTCTGCTGTGGTTATTCAAACAGCCTGGAGGGGCTACTGCTGTCGGAAGAACTTCAAAATGGTAAGGGAGTTTCATGGATCTCTGAGAGACAACATTAAAATGGACTCTGCATTCTCAGTAGCGCTGCCATGCTGCCTGGTGAGCTGGACCATGCCCAAATTCTAGCCATGCACCCGGTGTCCATTTGTATTTTTAGCTGGCTTGAATTCTTAGCTTGCTTGCTTTCTCTTTTTCTAAAGCACATCTCTGGACTGTCTAGAACCAGAGATATTTAGCAACATGGGCAGACACTATTCTGACCCTGCATTTTGTAATTTTGAAATGTGTGTTCTGCAAAGCACACAGTTTGAGTTCCATGGGACTTGCTTCTGAGAGTGCACAGGATGGCAGGCTGTTTTTGAGAGTAAGGCCTAATTGCCCCACACTTATTTGAGAGTAAGGCCTAATTGTCTCCAGGTGGCTTATATTTTAGTGTGTGTGTGTGTGTGTGTGTGTGTGTGTGTGTGTATGTATATGTATATGTCTATATATATATATATGTATGTAGGATTGCATGGTAAGTATAGGGTTCTGTAAGAAAGCAATTGCAAAAGTTCGATTTCTTTTAATGTGGCTGGCACGAGTCTCCTTGTGCCAGGGCTTCTAAAGAGAAAAATGTGCAACCGTACAACCATTTGTGATAGTAATTCATGACAGAGCATGTGTTGTCACAACCTTCCTGTCCGGGTTCCCTGTGTCTGCACGTGTGTTGGTGTTTAAAATTCTGTTTCATGAAATTAAGAAGCCTACACAAAGTGGAAGAAGATCCTGAGACTTGGGAATTTGACAGTGCTAATGCAGAAGAGTGTTAAGTTCAAGCTTCGCACAAGAGTTTATAAAAGGGTGGCCAGTTCAGAACAAGAGCTTTCAGTCCAGGATTACTAGCCTTTTTCAGCCCTGAGTCAAATCCAGATCTGGGAAGGATCTTGAAGGCCTTATTGCAGGCAAAGGACATAACAAGTGCTATGGGTAGGGCCAGATGTGATTCTTACCAATTTGGTCACTTCCCCACCAAGCTTCTGAAACAGCTCATTTCCATGCAAGGCTACTCCCTGGAAGATTCCAAGTACAGCTGTTCTCACTTGCAAAAGGCACAGCTCAGTTCTACATAACAGCTCTTATGTCTGCAAAACGCAGCTCAGTTCTTGGCATGGCCATGTCAGTTACTGTACTCTGATGATACCATCATACTGAAGTGTCCATGTAAACTTTACTAAGAATGGCTTCTTGGCTATCTTCTAGCATCACACGGCACCTATCATGACATCTTCACATGACTTGCCAGGAAAGAGGGCCCTGTATACTAGAATATTTCATTCCTATTTGAAATACTGGTGAACATGCTGTGGAGAGCAGCAGTGGATTCTGAGGGGACTATTTCCAGAAGGGGAAGAGAAATGGACACAGGTTTTAAGCCTGGACTACTTACTTTACTTTCATATTTTTATGTCAGCTAGCATAATACAAGACATACAAATTTTGAAATTTTGCATGGCACAAAGGGAAACAGGAATGAGGATGGGAGAGGAAAACTAGCGAATTTGTGTTCCGATTCTTGAAATTGCGTAGTATTTCTTATAATGACCAGCCAGATTGGAAGCACTTCAGAGAGAGGGTGATGGAGAGGGAGAGCCAGATGGAGCTGTTCTCTTAACAAAGCCAGTGATGTAGCCCTGCTCCCCATCTTTTGCTTGGCTGGTTGCCAGTGGATTAGCCAGGGCTGCTAGCCTTCTTCATCTGCGATGGATGTAATAAGGGGCAGAGTGTTGTGGCAGGTTGGGAGCTGCTAGGCCTCCAGGAGAAGCAAGAATGTGAGTAGAAAGCAGACTGCAACCTGTTCTTCCTCTCTCTGTTTGCCATTTTGCTGAATCAAAGCACATCGAGCATAACATTGCTGTATTGGATTTGTAACAAAGGACATACTCTGTGTTCAGTATCCTTGCTGTGAAATAAGAATGCTGCTAAAAGATGTTATTTGTGGTAATTTCTCCTGTGCTACTACAGGAAAACATTCTTTTTTTTTTCACAAGAACAGTTGAATGAAGAAGCTACTATTTTAAATGTACTAAATAGCTGAAAGGTCAGGGTCACAGGAAATAAGAACTACTGTAAGATATAAAATAGATTCTTGATAAGTAAAAAGAAAATCCAGACGATTGCGATAGTAAGAACTCCTGCTTTACAAATCCTTGAGAGTGTCTTTTTGTCCTGACATGTATACTTTTCCAAACACCCATAACTCTGGCCGGTCAGTATGAGGAATCCTGGGAGGAAGACTTTTTTCTAAGCATGCATAGAAGGACACCCTTAGTTCCATAACTGAAATCTGTTTTGCAAGGCAGATTGTCGGTCCAGCTCTTGCTCACTGCCAATCTAGATCAGAACAGCATCAAAGGACACCCTACCTTGCCTGCTAGGGTCCTGATCCAGGTTGTGAACTTGTACTGGCAGTGTGTGTGTTGGCAGCAGGGTGGAGAATCAATTTGCATCCAATGGCAGAACTACAGAGTTAACATTGTAGGTAGTTCAACCCTCCCTTTAATGCATAAAAGTGGCCATTCTGAAATTCACTGCATCCCAATAGTCACTTGAAAAGACCCACTGCACTGGTGGCTATTTATGCCCTTGGCTTCAGTATATCCTATTCCACTCTTGTCATTGACTCCTTTGCTTCATTTTCTACTGCTCACATATTCTTCCCTGACATTCCACCTTCTCCCAGCTAGCATGTGACGTAGGCTGCAGAGGCTTGTATCAGTCTAAAAAACTCTTTAAAGCTTTACATTAATGTGCAGCAGGATTACACCTTTCCTCTTATCCTATTGTTCCTCTTGTCTGATAGATCATGCTGGGCTTCGAGCGCCTGCAAGCCCTTTTCCGGAGCAGACAGCTTGTGAAGCAGTACGAGACAGCCCGAGCAAGTGTGATTAAGTTCCAGGCTTTGTGTCGAGGCTACCTCATGCGCCAGAAGACAAGCGAACAGCGAAAAGCTGTTCGTGTGATACAGGCTTATGCCAGGGGGATGCTGGCTCGCAGGAGTTTCCATAGAATGAGGAGACAGGTCGGTATGACTGGATAATGATCATGTGTTGCATCATAAAAGGTTTGACAGCAGCCAAATCCAGTGATTAAAAATTTCACATCTCAGTGACTTTAGTACTGTCAAAGAACAAGACAGCTGAATACTGGGTCAAACCAGAGAGTTAAGTTGGTTGAAATGATTAGTCCTGGGTATAATGACATGCCTAAGCTAGTTAGATGTATGCTCATACATACATGCATACATACATACATGCATTGCCCAAGATAATTTTACTATAATTTTGTTTTCTGAAACATCTTGAGGAATTATGAAGGGCTTACTGACTCTAGTAAATGTCTTCGGAATTGCAACCTAATACTGTAATCTGGTTAATTCTAGTGATGCCAACTCCAAACCTTCAGGGGTGGCTGCATGTTGTCCCCATGAAGATTTTACACACATAAAAGTCCCTTTTAAACCAGCTCTTGATTCCAGCTAAGTGGATTCCTCTGATTGTACCTGCAGGAGTGCCTGGCTCTTCCACATCATGAAGTGAATGCTGCTAAGATGAAAAAGCAGGACAAAAAACAGGAGGCACTATATGATCCCATCAGTGACCAGGAAATGGTGGATAGAGTGTTCGGCTTCTTACCTCCTTTAATTGGAGGGCAGGAAGGGGAGGCTCCCCTGGGCTTTGAGGTAAGTGGTTCTAAAGGGATTATAGCCCAGTTCATCTCCATCTGGTGAAATGATCATCTAGAAATATTGGGCAGTGCCCAGAAAAGCTGCTGTGCCTCTATTAGTCCCATTGTGGCCTGTGGGACTGACTGCTAGTGCAATAGGAACTAGCACTTCCAAAGCCCACTCTGAAAATGAGTTGAGATACTTTTGGAATTTTGCAAGCACTGCTGAGCTTTATTGCAGAAAGTAAGGTTTCTACTCTTCCCAGTTGCCTTACAAAGCGTTAGGTTCCATTGCGCTACTGGGGCAACCTGGTGAATGGAGCACATTGGATACCGGCCATGACTTCAAAGAAGAGGTGGCTATTACATTCCACCATTATGGTAGCTACTTAGTAGCTGATGGGAATGCTATTTGGGGAGCACTGTCTGGGAGCTTCAACATCTTTGTGAGGCAAGAAAGAGAACAGAGGAGAACCATTTGAGAGAGAGAAGAACCATTCTATGCTTTGTGCTTCTGTGCGCGGTAGGACCTGGAAACAAAGACACAGACACACAAGCTGAATGAGGTGGACCTGGATACGATACCTATGACCATGGAGCTGGAAGAGGAGGAGACCGATGACCTAGCAGATTATACATTCCCCAAATTTGCAGCCACTTACTTCCAGGGTTCTGCTACATATACACATATTCGACGACCCCTGCGCCATCCCCTGCTCTATCATGATGAAAAGGATGATGTTCTGGTAATTTACTTATTTTTATTTGCAATAATTTAAGCACCCTTACACTCAGTGTTTGTATGTCCCAGTAAGCCAGAACTATTATTATTTAATTCTGGCTTACTGTGAACCAGAAAGGGTGCCTAATAAGCTCCCTCTTAATTCTTCTTGCCTGTGGGAACAGCTGAGTAAATTAAGGGACGCTCTCCTGTGGTTTGTTTAGCATGATGTCCATATCAAGATGTCTGGATTGTACCTCTCTCAACAACCTGCTATCATCAGTCAAGAACAAACCCTGGTTTATGAGTTTGACTTGTTGGCTGAACAAGTCAAATTTGCCTCTTTGCTCCTCCCAACTTGCAAAACAACTAAGCCAATTGAACTGATCTAACTGTGGTGGTTCCAAGTGCGAGGGAAGAAGGCTGAGGTGCAGCCAGGATAAGTAATACCTTGATGGACACCGTCTCTTCCCATCTCTGTCCCTTGGAATGGTCCCTAAACCCCTCCTCCATGGTTGCTTTTTCAGCCTTGAAGTAACAGGTGGTGCCGTTTTTTCTGTGCTTGTTGTGGGAGGAATCCAAGTACACATCCACAGCTCTGAGGTCAAAGCAACTTTCCAGCACAGGAGCTTGGGATCTGTACAGTCCCATGGTTCCTAAAATGCTGTTTAGGGAGCCATGGGATTGCCCTTCCTGATCTTCAGTTTGCATCAGTTCTGACTTGGATGAGTTAGCTGAATAGCTAGACACAGTAAGAAAAGCATTGATGAACTGCATCAACACTGGAACAAATGACTGATAAACAATGAAAAAAATCATTAGTTTAAAGAATAATCATGCTAAATAATAATTCCAAACAAGAATAACAATGATAAACAATCAACAAAACTGCGAATATTACTATTCTGTTTAATAGCACATGCCAGGGGTTCCAAATCCATCAAATAGCAAAGCACAAAAAAAAAAAAAAAAAAAGGACATCCCTGTCTGGTACCTCTCCAAAGTGAAAAAAGCTGAACAGAGATTATTAGCTATAATTCCAGCTGTTGTGGCTGAATCTAAAATTCTGACCCTTTTCAAACTTTTTAAAGGAAGTCTGAAATTGCTCAACGTAGTGAAAATAATCTTCTGGTAAATTTTGTCAAACTCTTTTTAAGCATGCAAAGAAACATGCACCCTAGTCTGTTTATCAGTGTTTAAAGCTCTCAGACCAACATCCAGTCGAAAAAGATTAACACACGTTTAATAAATCCCACCTGATGTGTTCAAACTAGCGCTGTGACAGTTCATTGCAATCTGCTGTTCAGAACTGCGGCATCAGTAAAAATATCCCCAGTTTGCTCTGTCCTCACCAGGCATCCCTGGCTGTGTGGAACATCATCTTGCAATTCATGGGTGAATTGCCAGAGGGAGTGAAGAGCACAAGCAGCAAGAGCAGCTCTGAGGTGACTCAGATTTATGATACCTTTGGCAAGAAGGGCCAGCTACACCGCATTGGCGATTACAGTCCTAATCTGGTAAGCGGCAGGTCTTCTTCATAGTTACTAGCGCACACTCTTTCTTTAAATGCGTTGGAAGGTTCCATGCTATTTTCCCATTGACAATCTCTCTCTCTCTCTCATGCACACAGACACATTTGCCCCCAAATATTTTATATGTGATGACAGCTTCTGTGTGGTTTCAGAATTTTTGTAGGGAAATGGTCTCAAGAGAAAGTGTAATTCTTTCCTCCCCACATGCCACAATTGGATTAGGAGCTCCAAAGTTAATTCTTTATCTTTAAATGAAGAAAGAAAAAGATATGGCAAGTTCTGATCATAAGTGCTTTTAATGTAATGTACAGGTGGGCCCTGATGATGGGAAGCTTGAAGGCTTGCCTTTGATTTTGTTACATACAGGAAGGGTAATTTTGTAGGAGTGAAGCAGACCTTCAGTCTATGCCTCCTAAACTATATATAGCTACTGGGGCAGGACTGCACACAGCAGACCGAGGTGAGCCAGGACTACAGGGGTCTGCAGTTGCCAGTTGCTTACTTGGCAGGCTGTGGGTCTGTGAGCAGGTAGGCAGGTGCATCTACTGCTCTCCTTCTCACTGTCCTTGTTTGAGCGAGAGTTAAAGGCGAATGAGTGAGCAGGTTGCAAAAGTAAGGAGCAGGAAGAGCAGCTCCAGATGCTCTTGCCAGTAGGCCACTGCTGGGGAGTGGAGCCCAGCCATGTCTGTATTTGATGCCAGCCCCAGCCAGGAGACACGAATCAGGAACTGTGGAATGAAGCCAGCCATCAGGACTGAAGGACATACCACCAGGATGGAGTGAGGAACAAGCTGAGATTGAAGGTCAATCAAGGGACACAGAGGAATGCGTCAAAATAAAATGAGGGTTAATGAGAACACCGGCTGCCAGCCAGGATGGGCAGGTTCAGCCAAGGGCCTGAGAATGCTTAATTGCAACATGCCATTCAGTGGGTCACCACATGGACAGCTACGCACAGGCCCAAAGGCTCCTAGTTCAACTTTCACAGCCCCCAACAATGGCACAGCACCAAGTGTTGTGGCTTGGGAGGTGCTTGATAATTCTTTTGGCCTTGCAGCCATCAAAGTGATGCAAACTCAAGGGAGCCTTCAAACACCTGTAGCGCCTTATTGTATAAATGGTGCTCTGTGTATGGACCAAGTGCTTCAACTTTGGCCAGGATAAAGGGATTTTAGAGATGATTGTTCCATGGCATGGCTGGGATTTGGGGGCTTAATTCTGGACTTCCTGTAATTAGTGCTTGCAGACTTGAATCGGTATAATTAATAGGGACCGGCTAGCTGTCTGTGGCTGCACTATTGTTAATTGTAAGCCATTTGGGTTTTTCAAGCGAATTGGGTCATAGTTCATTAGGACTCTGTTGAGTGAAGAGAAAGCACTGCATTCCATTCACATTACTCAGTTCATGATTTATAACACTGGCAGGAAGATAGCCTAGAGTGTCTAGTATTTTTTCCTCTCTAGACTACTTGGCATGACCCTCATCCTGCTCTCAAGCATAATGTAAGCTGCTATTGCTGTTCAAGCAGAGCCGACAGTCATTTGTGCAAATGCTGTGCTAAATCAGGGAGCGGCCTTGTTCTACTAAAAAAAAAAAAAGTTCGCTCTAGCCAAACTTAATTTGAAAGTCTTCTGAAGGCCCTCTCTTCACTTTCTGGTGCGGTTCTAATTCTAGTAGCCTTGGCTCATCTGGTAAATCTAGCTGCTCAGCCTGACTACACTGTGCACTCTTAAAACCCTTACATGCTATAGTGATATGATGGCATCCTTGCTCTCTCCTTCTTGGTCCTCAGAGCACCTTGTCTAGGTTAGACACTCATCGGTCAGGACATGAACCAAACTATCTTCTATGTGTTTTTAAAGAGATGACTTGATAGAGTGATTCAGTTTGCAAGTTTACCGAAGTCCTGAGCAAATGAGTAATCTAATGAAGGGTGGATCCATTTGTGTTTTTCACACTGGGGGAACATGGTAGATGCAGGGTTATCTTGATGTAGCAGCATCACACATGTTGCTAGCAACTAGCAATACAGTTCTGCACCTGCCAGCAAGCAGGCCGGCACCCCTGCACTAGTTCTCAGAAAAGAGCTTGAGACGTTAGAGAAGAAGCTCTAGGCTATGGTGGCTCACTTCCTATTATAGGTCTGTGCCACATTGCTTGATGAGTTTTCTTTAATTTAGCAGTTTCTACTCTCCTTTAGGAAGCAAGTTAAAACTTTATCATAAACCTTTCTATCTTAGATAGACAACCGGAGGGACAAGTTCTCCAAGGTAATTTCATCTGTGAAACTAAAACATAGCTCCAAGATGCCTAGAAAGGTAAGTTATGTTTTGTCCCTCCTCACTCTCTACTGAGCTTTGAACAGTATTTCTGGAAAGGAGAGATATAATTACTAAAATACCTAAATAGCTTTCTTACCATAATGGCTCCCAGGGAACATGCTCTGTGTGTGGCTTACTGAGAGATTGAAAGACTGAAATGTGGCAGATCATCTTCGCCATAAGTATATTGTGAAGTGGGACGTGCCTGATTCCTTAAATCCTTCCATTTCAAAAATGATTAGGGAGGTTATGTAAACTCGGGGGCTGTGCACATAGCTGTAAGCTAGTACTGTTAACTTACACATTATACTGTTCATGCAGTATCTGTGCGTAAGTGTGCATTGTGTGTGTGTCTGCAATCCTGCTGCTTGTACAGAATGTCCACAACATAAAATGTGACTAAAGTACTTCAGTGAGTTCTTTGAGCAAAGGTGAGGAACTTATGATGCTCCGGGTGCTGTTGAACTACAGCCCCTGCTATCTTGGATTATTGGCCAGGCTGGCCGAGGCTGATAGAACATGCATTCTGCTACATTGAAAGGGCCTCAGGTTCTCTCCCCACATACAGAGGCTTATTTTCTGTTTTCTTATGCTTTGGCTGCAAACTGATATGATATGCATGATAGGTATGGTGGGCAGCAGTACATCATAACAAAAGCGTATGTAAAAATGCAGTGTATTGCATCACAGGGGCGATCTGACTTTACGTCAAGTGCCCTGATTAGCAGTCAAATGTTTGTAGTAAGGAAGAGTAGAAGAATTCAGTTTTGCACAGGACTCAAAAGGTGACTTTGATAATTGTTTAAACTTTGTAAGGAAGACACAAAGACAATGGTTCAGGCAGGAGTTATAGTTAAAAAATTAATAGGAAATTGAGGTCACAATCTTATGCAGATATATTCAGAAGGAAGTACTACTGAACTCATATTGTAAAGGTTGGCCGCGTGAGCAACAGTCACTTAACTGAACTGTGGCCCAAATATGCACCAAGTGCTTTTGGAGTCAGTGATCGCATGGCGCTTGGTTTTAAAAAAGGCTAGAGGTGAATTAATGTCAACCAGCTTGCAGAATCTAATGGAAAAGATGGAACAAAAGCTTGAAATTGTCAGTGAATACAAAATAAGTCCTAGATAATTTTTCTCTCCATAAAAGAACCGACATGGGAAATAAGCACATAAAGGAATTCTTTTAATGAGTCATTTGTGGAGGGGGTATTTGATGACTGAAAATTAGATAACAGACTTCTGTTGAAAAAGAAGTAAAAGTGTCTCAGACCAAAACTATTAGCTTAATTCTCATAGGAAGTAAGGGTCTAGAATACATATTAAAGGAAGCAATAGTCAAGGTAATACAAGGAAATGATAAATGGATTGATAGACACAAGAAGGTAGATTGCTAGTTTTTCACTGGAGCAAAATAAGGAAGGAAGGAAGAAAAGAAGGGAAATGTCACAAAAGTGTGACTGTAGATTACTTAGAAGTGATTATATTTGACAACTTCTTGTTCCAATATTAAGTGTATGTCTTTTAAAACAATCCTTATTTCAGTGGCTTTCTGCCTCATTTTAGGTGACTAACGGGGAAAACATATTCCAGGAAGAGAGCACTGTATCTGATAGATCTATGTCTAACCTTGAAAAAGTGCACTTCATCATTGGCAATGCAATTCAGCGTCCTGCCATCAGGTATTAGAATGTACATATGGAAAAAATAAAGTTGTTTTTAAAGGGCTACCTGTGGCACAGGGCAAGAGAATTACAGTTCAACTTACTTCTGAGTTAACATGCAATTGTACATACAAAATGCAAAGTACAATATGATCAAATCAGTGTAAGTATGTATCCATGTGATCAGGAGGTGTACATGAATCAGCGTGGCAAATTGCTTGCGACTGGGCTGAAAGCCGCCTTTCTGTTTTTTCTCTCCTTCACAGGGATGAGATTTACTGTCAGATCTGTAAGCAGCTCACTGAGAACAACAACAAAACCAGTTATCTTAGAGGATGGATCTTGCTGTCCCTTTGTCTAGGTTCTTTCTCTCCATCAGACAAGTTTGTTAAGGTACTGATTATGTGGTTGTTTATTCCTGGTGATAAGCATTATGTTTTAGATCTTGATGCCTGCCATGCAGTTTCACAACCACCTTCTACCTTTTTGCATGTGTGTAATTGCTCAACTGCTCCTTGAACTGACATAACTCCATCTATTCGTGCAAGAAGGATTTGTTTAGAGGGAAGGCATCTGACCCCTCTCCTTCCTTTTCTCTTTGCTCTTCCTGCACACACTAATTTTTGTGGATCTCAGTATCACCACGAGTCATCTTGCTTTGAATCCCTTCTTCATTAAATGTGGTTGACTGGTCCTCATGGTCCTCTCCAGTTTTGTTGTCTACCCAGAGAATCCTGCCAGGCTGCCTCACCAGTGAGTTTCTTTCCCAAACTTCAAGAGCTAGTGTATTTATTAACATTGCTTTACTGCCCATCAATGGCTCCCTGGGAGGTTTACAAATAAAAAATACCCTATAAAACACATATAATAAAAACACATCAATCCAATTAACAAATACCACAATACACATAATACAAGAATCCTTCCCACCACCATCACAGCTAAATCTCATTCAGAGGTATGGTAAAATATGGTAAAAATGAGAATTAAATCTAATTGTTAAAATATTGGAAAAATAAAAAGATCTTGTCTGGCATGAAAACAAACGGAGAGTGAGTCCCAGGATGCCATAACCGAGAAGACCCTTCTTCTAGTGGCCACCCTCCTTACTAGGCCCTTCCCCAGGTACTCTCTGATGATCTCAGGGTTAAAGTAGACACATTCTTTCCTAAACCAAGAGGTCTAGTCAACTCATCCGTGGGGGTGTGAGACACACCAACAACATCTTGAAGAAGAAGATTTACAGATGGGGAGTCTATTGGACGGGGAACTCAGCTTCCGGAGGAGGTGGACCGATAGTCCATCATCATCACAGTTGTAGGATGGCCCAGTTCGGGTCTCTGAGGGAGGAACACAGGCATGCCCGGTTGCACAGAATTCCTCCCCACAGGGACAGGGACAGAAAGATTCATAAGGAAAGCTTTGAGTGAAGAATGTCAGAGAGGGTTCAACTATCACCAAAGAGGAGGAGGAATGAGGAGGAGGTGATGGTGTTGACTGCAAAGTTAGTAGCGGTCAGGTGTTGGGGTGACGCAGAACATTTTGTGCTTCTCTGCCTACCTGGAAGCAGAGGAAGGGCTTTCACTTTCCTCATAGAAAGCCTGGCTGTCAGAGGGCACCAAGGGCTTTCTTATCTCTAGGGGCATGTTACTCAGAAAGAGAGCTGCAGCGCTGGCAGTAAACCGCAAGTTCTACATAACCTGCTTTGGGAGATCCCCTAACCCTCATGAGCACCTGTGTTTCCTAACAGTTTGTTCTGCCTTATGCTTCCAGTACCTGCTGAATTTCATCCGGAGTGGACCAGTCCTGTACGCATCATACTGCTCAGAAAGGCTGAGGCGCACATACCTGAATGGAACACGGTCTGAGCCGCCTGGGTGGCTGGAACTGCAGGTAGCCATTGCCTGCATTCCAGTTCCCCTTCCCTTTCCTCGCACTGGTAACTCTGGTCATGATGGGCCAGGAAGGCAGTTAATCTCCTTATGGTTCAGTAATACAATGTGTCCAATTTTATCTTGGCAGAATTTTGTTTGCAGTCATGAATTAAAGTACAAACGGGGCTTGCTTCCAATTTCTTTGAAATTGTATTGGAATTTTTCACTCACATTTCGCGGATGATTTAGGCAATGTTGCCAAATCATTGCGGTTTGTGTTTTCTGTGTTGTTCTCCCATGTTTTTTCCAGACCTCATTCATGCTGATTTTCTGGCAATATCACGCAGTTACAGCACCTGCCTGTCTAGTTTAGACATGTAAAAAGCCATTGAGATTTGCAGACCCTGGGACCTCCATTTTCTTTTCCAATGGAAGGGGGGGAAGACTTTAAATATTGATTTGCTATCTTTTTTCTAATTAAATTCCAATATTTCATCATAGAAAAGGACAATAATAGTGGGAGGTAACTAATAATTAGGAGCCTCTCTCTAGTCCTGAAACAAAAGCAAACACTGGGGCAACCAAGATTAAGATATCTGAGGGGCAATTAAGAGACTATTCATTATTAAGCTTTTATGCGTAATCAACAGAAAGTAGTAACATGGACAGGATTTGCAAATAGCCAAATTTAAATAAGACTGGAAAAGGCCTTATCTGCATGGGACTTATTTGGGAGTAGAAGGGTCTTGGCCATAGGAAAGTACATTTCTGGTCAATATAATACTAAGTGCAATTTGGAACCTCCATTTAACTCCACATTCAGTTGTAGGTGGTGTTACCTGAATATTACTGATTGTAAGTAACTCCATATCGTTCCTGAGTATTTTTTTAACTCCACCTCTCCCCCATTCAGGCAACCAAGAGTAAGAAGCCTATTACACTCAGTGTGACCCTGATGAACGGCAGCAGTATCACCGTTCCTGCAGATTCAGCCTCCACTGCAAAGGAGATCTGTCAGCTGATAGCTGATAAAATGAAGCTGAAGGATACCTTTGGCTTCTCTCTGTACATTGCTTTGTATGACAAGGTATAAGAAATATCATTGCTTGTGATTAGATTTGCCCCACTGTGTTCAAGGGAATATCAGTCAGTCTTTTCTATTTCTTTAAAAATATCAGTCACCCAACTTCCACCTGTGTTTTTCCATCTCTTGGCAGGAAAAAATATTTAAGAAAAGTTTCCACAGGATTTCACTAGGTGTTTTCTATTCTGCCTTCTCTTTGCCACTGGTATAGTCTGTGCCTCTACATATGAGAATGGAATTTCCCATATTCTAAGCATCTTCTCAAGCTTAATTGCTTGCCATGTTTTCATATAATCACAGCTGGGAAGGTATTTTCTAGAAGTGAAGGCCAGTCCACACGACCACAATTCTATCTTCTTTTT
Organism: Varanus komodoensis; assembly: GCF_004798865.1. Taxonomy (NCBI): domain Eukaryota; kingdom Metazoa; phylum Chordata; class Lepidosauria; order Squamata; family Varanidae; genus Varanus; species Varanus komodoensis. The sequence continues at coordinate 92,403,455 of NW_025335268.1, forward strand.
TGATTGGTGCAGCTGGTGAATTTTGCCTGCATGGATTGAATGTACTCATTGCTATCCTGGTCATGTGAATGTCATGAATTGCCAACATGCATGTGATTAGTTGTATATAATTTTGGACAATTCACACAGTCCATTAATGTCATGCTTGTGCTCATCATTCACACAACCAGTTATCTGAAGGGACAAAAAGCTTCCACGAGAAGGGGGGGAGTGGTGCCATGAAAATTGGTGTAATTTACACAGGGGGATGTGCCATCAAATCTATTTATTTTGTTTGTTCATGAAGATATACTTTGCTTCCAAATATATAACTATATCCATATATGTCTCTCTGCCTATCTGTTCATATACATACACCAATAGGCAATATAATGGTACTTTCCAGCCCCCGCCATACCAGATTTTTTCAGGCACAGTGGTGCTTTTATCAAGATCCCTCCTTTAAAATAACCCGAGAACAGAACATGAGACTGCCCGCCCCTCCTGCCACCCCGCGCATGCCTCGCTTTATATTGTGTTGCCATTTCTTCTAACGCAATGTGTGCATTTCCTGCTTTCTTTTTAAACCACTGGGTAACTATTACCCCCTACTTAAGTGAAACCAAATGTCTCCATGGGGGACTTTCCTAAATGAACAGCATATTTATCCTTAAAATGGGCCATGTCTATGTTGTTAGGCCTCGTCACTCGGTAGTGGACGGGATCACATCATGGATGCCATTTCCCAGTGTGAACAACTGGAAAAGGAAAAGGGAGGCCATGAGCGCCACACTCCTTGGCGACTGTACTTTAGAAAGGAGATCTTCACTCCTTGGCACAACTCGAAAGAAGATCCTATCAGCACTGAGCTCATCTATCATCAAATCATCCGTGGCATCAGGTTTGGAGAATACCGCTGTGAGAAGGTAATTATTTGATGCGGTGATGAGTAATGAAAGAAGCCCAAAGGCACTTGGAGAGATGCATTTATCTGGATATTGATAATGACTATTTCTAAAGGACACTTTTTGCCACATGGCTCTTCCTTTGTTGTGCATTTGAATCTCTATGCTACTCAATGCTATTAGTGTAGCTTGCTGTCTGTAATTACATTGTATACACTATAGATTAATTGATTAGTTCACTGTATACATTTCTAGATTAGTTCTGTTGGGAGAAGAGAAATGGCTAATTTGTTTGGTTCGGCCAAAGCATCCCTGGGAAATAGATGAGCATAGGTCCAAGTGTCTTCTGGAACATTACCTAACCTGATTAATTGTTATAGGAGGAAGACTTGGTGGAGATAGGAGCCAAATATTGCTATGTCAAGTTTGGAGAGACCATCCAAAATGAGTTGGTTCAAAACATACTCCAGGAGTGTATTCCAACAAAGCTATTAAAATCCAAATCCCTCGAGAAATGGGTCAGCCTAATCACGTATGCTCATGCTAAGGTATGATATCACAACTGACATGATCTTAGCTTCTTTTTCACTACATAATCTTTATAACAAGGGTGCTGAATCTCAGGCCAGTGGGGCAAACCTGTCCCACATGAGGCTCTCATCAAGCCCTCCAGCTTCTTTTTGCTGAGCCATTGGGTTTTCTTGGCTTGTCCACTGCTTCTCCCATTGAAAAGCCTCTTCAACGACTTAGTTCTGGCCAAATAAGATCTTTAAGCTAAAATATGCTGGCATAGTTTGCATTTTGCCTTTGCCATTTTTGCTGCTAGCCTTGCCTACAACTGGAATGTGACTGCCCCCAGGACCCCTCCAAAATTGAATTCAGCCCTCAGGGTCAGAGACATACACCACCACCACCCCGCTTTATAATATGCTAGTTCTTCTGTGCTTTCTTATGGACCAGGAAATGGTGGCTGCAGAGGAAAATATGATCAAAACCTTTACTACACATGGTTTGTGCTGCACCAAATCCATGGGCACAGGAATAAGTAGACAAGGTTTATAATAGCTGAGGGGCTCCATTAAGCTGCTAGAGTGTGTAAGGTCCTGGGAGGGGTCACAGCATTCAGGCAGACCACCCACTTCTCTCCCTTCGTATCATTCTTCCAAGCAGCCCATGATCTCCCACTTGTCTTCCTTTCTACTACAGCTTCTCTTTTCCTATGCTTTTTGCTTGACTGTAAATCTCCCATTCTCTGAAACTACCATTAGCACGAGTCCCACCTATGAGATCTTGTCCTCCTCCCCTAGTAGGTCCTGCTGCCCTTGCTTATCATGCATGAGTGGGCTTTGCTCTGCCACTTGCGTCTGCCGGCACGCACAGAGAAGCAGGTGAAACCTGAATGGGATCCCCTCACCTCCAAACTGTTTTTCTTGCTGTGTTGAAGTGCTTAAAACAACACCTGGATCTGCACTTGGTGTCTCCATTCTTTGACCAGTACAAAGTTCTGAAGGATTTTAGAACAGCAGCCTAATGTTGAATGTCACACGGGCAATCCAAACAGTCGTGAGGCTTTCTGGAGTATGAAAGCGTCTTCCTCTTTCTCTTCGATGGATGGATGGATGGATGCATGAAGGCATTGCAGTTGCCAGTTTTATCAGTAGTAGGACTGCATTCATGCCAGTAGTCAGTGAAGGCCCTTCTGCCCTCTTTGGAAAAATCAACAGCCTTCTTTTGATATCTTGCCTTTGGTGGATGTGCACATTGGAATCCAGTCTACTGCTTATATATTGTAGGCCCCTTACACTCAGGACCGGCTTTCCTCTCAGAGTGTGAAGGAGCAACTGGTGAATTTCGCCCGCTTTCAGTGGCCTCTGCTCTTTTCTAGGTTCTTTGAAGTCACCAAATTTTCAGGTAACAACAACACTTTTGTGTGGGGGAGGGCACAGAGAGAAGAGGACATGATACAGGAAAAGATTGCTACGCTACCTTTTTACTGTGTTGCAGGACCCAGTCTGCCCAAGAACCATTTCATAGTGGCAATTAATTGGAAAGGTATTTGCTTCCTGGATGATTCAGAAAAGAGACTCCTGGATCTGTCTTTTCCAGAAATTACTGGCATCCACACCAACAGGTGAGTCTCCTAGTTGTACAGGGCCAGGGAGGCTGCAGCTGCAGTCTTGCCAAAATTCTGCACAGGATGCTGAAGTGCATCTCACTGTAGCACTCCAAATTTTGGAGTAAATGGAGATTCTAGTTAGAGAAACATTAAAAATAATTATTTTTTTGGTAACGCAAGGAAAAGTCAAGCATTGGTGGAGGCCAGATTGCAGGTCTGCAGATTGTGTAGCAAGTAAGTTTGCAAGCTTGGCGCACAAAGCACTTTCAGGGTGTGGTGTTCCGCTGAAGACTATTGCAGTGTGGCAGGTAAGTTCTTCGGTGCTTAACGCCCACATACAAGACAGGTCCCAAACACATCTCCCCAGGAACCAAAAGTTGCTCAGCTGCCCATCACTTCGTTATAACACTGCCACATATTTATTTTATTTAAAATTTCTTATACACCATCTGATTATTATAATATATCAAAACAGTTTACATAAAAAACATTTATGATCACGATGGTTTACATATGATTCTTCTGGCTTCCTGTGACCATAGCTGAAAAAGGGAAATGAAGTCTCATGCTTGCATCATGTCTTCTTCCCAAGCTACAGTTGTAGAGTTTTGTCCACCCGGACACTTTCAAATTTTTGTTTATGCTATACTGCTCCCTATCTCCTACATATCGAGTCATTCAGGCTGTGAATCACTGTTATAGATAAGGTGCTTATGTAAGGACATGTGGCAGAACTGAAGCAAATCATGTGACATACTAAACCAGATGGTTCTGATACAGCATTCAGATATTTAAAAAATAATCATTTTGTTTCGTTCTTCTAATCCTTTGCTTATTGTACATGTTAAAAGATTATCATGACTTTGGATTGATGGACATCAGGAAATGTGAGCTCTTATTCTGAAGGCCATAGATGGAAATTCCAGCAAAAGAATTGTGTTTTCCTGATGCTCAAGAAGCTGTTTTCCTTTAACAAATTGCTTTGTGGTCCACAGGGCGGTCAAGACATTTGGACAAAGTTGCACCCTTACCACACTGCGTGCCGAAGAGTTTGTCCTGACGTCAGTCAACAGTGTTGCCATTGCAGAGCTGGTGGTCATGTTCCTTGAAGGTCTAAAAGAGAGGTCACAGTATGCTGTGGCAATGCAGGAAAATAAGCAGAAAGGTAACTCTGCAGAACTGTTGCTATTAGACAGGGCAGGAAAATTACAGTAGGCAAAGATTAAAATAGGCACAAAATAATGGTGTGATATTGACTTACTTTGCATGAGACAGCAACCTACTGTGGATAGCTGGCCATGGTGGGTTGTTGTGTCATGTGAAAGTGGACCGCTTCCCAAAAGTTGGCTTGCTTGGGGGTAGCAAGTCCTCTGTCAACCCATGGCTTGTTCTAAGGGTTGTCGGGCCTGTGATAATTTGTCATGACATCTGAACCCAGGTGACTCACTTCATCATGGCTCCAGGAAAATGGTGCAAGAGGTGCACTTGGCAAGAGTGGCAGCCCTGCCCCCCCCCCCCCCGATGTGGCTGTCAAGCTCACTGGGCCACCACCGGTGGTAGCCAGGACCTTGCTCAAGCAGCAGTTTAGAGTAACTGGCACTGGCGCTTCTCTTTCATTTTTGTTCACAGCTACAACTTTTTCCTCCCATTCTTTTTCCTGATCTTTGCCTGCCACAGCTACTGACCCCACCTCCCTGGAAGTGCCCAAGTGGTACATCAGAGCAGCTGTTACTGGTTTGTCACCTCTGTCTAAAAGGTTTTTTGGGGGGTAGAAATGTGGGCAAGCCTTTTCATAATTTTGAGGCAGTGGAGTTGCTAATTCGAAGTTATACAAGCGAGCACCTAAGGGATAGAAAAAATGAGTAACCTTGCCTGGTCAATGTCCTGGTAAGTGTCTCCTGCCAAAGGTCCATGAGGCAAAATCCATGTAAGTAAACAAAGCAAGCTGCATATAGGTTGTTATTTTGCTTTTCTCTTGACAGCTGTCAAATGGTGAGTTCTTAAGAGGAAATGAAAGGTTTTGCTCACAAAAGGGGATGGTGACTACCCCTGTATGATTCAGTTTTGTAGTATTGTTCCAACAATTCTCAGTCCCTTCCACTTTTTCCATGCTTTCCTGTCTCTAGAGGAAAATAAAGTCTACCTACCCATACCATTTTTCAAGTACTTTCTTTTGGTGTCTATAAATTTAAAGGTTTTTGTTTGAGTGAGGTTTCTGACACAGCTAAGTAGGGTTGTTTCCACATGGCTGCATCTCACCTGTCAGAGGCATCGTGTGTTGGGCTGTATTTGCCCGCTTTGCAACTCAGGAAAAATAGGAAGGGCACTTGGGTTAAGGCTGCAGCAGTAGCAGAAAGAAAGTTTTCTCCATATCATGCCAAATCTGGTTTGGCCCTCAATTATGTCAGTAACAAAAGCCCAGTCTCATTAGAGTGCCAGACAACTGTCCTTTTATAAGCCAGGAATGCTGCCATGTCCTGGTGAATGGCCAGACAACATTTTTCTCGACAATATAGTGCATACTTCCAAAAGAGGCCAAGCAGCGTAATGCTATGGCTGCATTTGCACATAATGAGGCATCCTGTTGTAACTGGTTTTCATTGTTTTCAATTATTTTAAACTGATGTATGTTGAAAGATTCTGTATTTTTTGTGGACTGAAATTTTTGTGAACCGGAGACCTTTGGCTATTGGGCAGTACAGAAATGAAATTATGAAATGAAACATAGTTGTTGTTTTATTTCCAGATGACTCTACCATTTTGGCCTTTAAGAAGGGGGATCTGCTGATTTTAAACCGAGAGAGAGGACTGGGAGAAAGCCATGGCTGGATCCATGCTCAGAATGAGCGAACTGATAGATCTGGTCTTGTGCCACAAGATGCCCTCTATGTCATCCCTACAGTTACCAAGCCTTCTAGTCAGCTCCTGGTAAGGAGCCAATAAGACAGTGCCTGCTCTGTGTTGAGGCTCTTACTGCATCCCATTTATAGGCTTTATTGTGTTTATTTAAACTTTGTAAACCACCCAGCAGGATAGGTGAGTGGGCAGTACGTAAGCGCTGGGAATAAATCAATTATAATAGTTACCACCCTGCCATTAGTAGAGTCAACAAACTTCAACCCACACAAATGTACAGAAAGTGACTCAGAGGTGTGGAAGAAGGTGGCAGGATCGACTGGGGAACTGCAGGAACCTTTGGTAGAGTTGCGTGAGCCTCCTGATCCCTTGATTGTTTGGAAGCCTCTTGGCAAACGTAGAGCTGGGCAGGCCCCCAGCTACCCAATGGAGCACCTTCTGTGTACTTCTCCATGCTGATGAAGGAAGCTGAAGAGGCTTCAGGTAGCTTAAAGGCATCAGTGAGTCCCTTTGACCAGAGGAGTTGCTCCCTATTTAATATATTGGAGCCTACAATGTCCACTTTTTAAGCCCGTTCCCCAGTGTGTCCAACATCACCCATTACTATATCTTGTTGCTATTACAGCTGACTTGTAAAGAAATGTGCATCTGGTATTGAGCCATGTGCAGGGTATTTCCTCTAGGAGCTTGAAGGTTTCCTGGTGTCCATCAGGGTTTCTCTCCAGGAATCTTGTGTTTTCATCTCCTCGGTGTCCTCCTTCCTAATTTCCACACCAGCTGCCAGCTCAGCTTTGATTTCTCCTCTAACAAGGAATATTAAGATTTTCTTCTGCTGTAATCATGGGTTCGAACATTGTTCTCTAACAACCCACAGTTTTGGAATCAAATGTCACAGATGGAACCCAGAAATGGGCCATCCCTGGGTTGTTTGTTCCAATTGAATTGTGTGTCTGTGCACAGGAGGTCACACATACACTTATTCCTACTGCATTTTTCACAGCCCCTGGTTTGTTAACCTTGGGCTGTTGCTACTGTGCCAGCTAAGACAGAATGCCCTGCATAGCAAGGAAGATGGAGTCTTCAAGTGGCCATCTCTTTTGCAGAGCCTGCTGACGATGTCGCCAGAACAACGGAGGCTGGCATCACTAAACTCTCGCATGGAGGAACCTGAGGAAGAGGAAGTGAAAGTGAAGCCATATACTCTGGAGGAATTTTCCTATGAACACTTCAGGTATACCTTCCTGTGTTTTGTAGGTCTTCTCCAATTACGTTGGAGCTTGCTGGGGATGAATCCACAGTCATTTCACTCAGATCCAACTTGGTTATTGCATCCTACTCCATCTTCTATGGATGAATGTGATTTGTACCCTACCTTTTGCCAAGAGAAATGGCACACAAGGTTGCTCTCACAAAATGTGAAGAAACGACTATGGTGCTTGTTCCTTTGGGTATTCTTTATCTGCAGAAATGTAGAGGATACAACTATGCCGTTCTGTCACATCAGCACTTTCCCCATATTCAGCAGAGTGCGCACCAATCGCCTCTTGGCAAAGTGGGGATACAACATGTTTTATCAACCGTATCAACAAAATGCAAAAAAACCAAACCAAACCATAGTGTCAACATGTAACTCTGAAAGCACCTCTTGAGAAATATAACCCAACAAACACTGCATATTAGTAATTATATCATTTTGAAGCACGTCTGGAAAGGAACTGTGAGCAAACAAATATACCATTACAAATTGAAAGTGTTTTTAAATGCCACTTTCTGTTGACTGCTGCCAAGATCTGCAGATGTATCCCACTTGCTTGGCCTTGTTGCCATGTGAGCCAACAATGCCTTATTATCTTTAGGAAATGCGATGAGGTTTGCCTGCGAGTATTAGTTTTAAAGTAGTTTTAAGATGCCTTAAGTATGAGATTTTAAAAACACATCATTCATTTCTTCTCAAGCAATCATATGTGTAGCCTTATAGTAATATGTATTTAAGAGAAGTTTTGCTGCTTTGATTTTGAACATTCAGGCATTCTGTTCTCATTGCCTTCTGTCTTGCCTTTACTGTGGATTTAACACTTCTACCATAACCCAGGTAAGGGTCAGTAGCTCTGTGGCGGGGCACCAGCTTTGCATGCATACTTTTCCAAGTTCAGTCCCTGGCATTTACCTCATCCTTACATGGATGAAGTAGCTGGTGATGGAAATGATCTCTGGCTGAGACTCTAAGTTGCTAGAGAGGCAATACCAGGAGAGATGGAAAAATAAGTTGGCAGTGTAAGGCAGTTCTTCATGATAGGAGGAACACCCAAGCAACACAAAACAAGGGCATCTCGGCTTCTGTCAGGGTATCTACCACAGCCATGTCTGGCCAGACACCTCTGTTTCAGAACTGGTGGCCTGCACCCCCACGGAGCCAGACATACTCTGCTTTCTAAACAAAACTGCCAAGTTTTATTCAAAGACTCCTCTACAGAGTTCCCTCTCCTCGCCTACTTCCTGGCTTTTTCCAGGAAGTACACCCAGTCCAGGCTGAATCAAAGGTTCTTTCATATTGTTACAACCACTCTTAGCCTCCTGTAGAAGAGCCACGAACAGAACGAGACCTGTGTCTTGCATAGCTGATGTTCACATTCTGCCAGGCTGGTAATGGGGTCAGCAAGTTGCCAAGCAGACTCATATTTCAGCAGGACCAGACAGTCCATCACAGTCCAACCTGACAAGTTGCTCAGAGAGGGGTGCCCAAGGCAGCAGGTCAGGCAGGGGAGTAAAGCCTCTCTCAGCACAAGGCTGAGTTCTAGTTCAGGGAAGCTCTCAAATTCCAAGGTGGGGCAGGGCTGAAGACAAAAGTGGCAAGCCATAAACCCCCAAACAGCAGCACATTTTTAGCTTAACACTCTTCCTGCCAGTAGCTAAGCATAAAAAACCACTACAAAAACATAGGGAAACCACAAAGTCACTGGTGGCTGGAAGGAAAGTGTCTGGGGGCAGGCAAAGTAACTGCAACCTTCTGGGGACTCTGGAGGTTGTTTTGATTTGTAACCTAGGGCGGCTGGATTTGTCTGCCAGGCATGTGGTTCTGCATCCCTGTGTTAAGGCCTCAGGGCGGGTGCCATACAACCTCTGATACCAAGTCTGGGGAGGAGGGACTATTGAATGGGCAAAAGCACAATTCAGTCACCTCTCTCAGAAGTGACACCTTGCAATGATAGGGGAAGAGGTTTCCTCCTTATCACAGATGGACAGGGCATGAACATATTCACAAGCTGCATTCACACAACATAGCAAACAACCCTGTGCTATTTCCATGGTGTGCAGATTTTTGCCAGAATTTTATCAGATGATCCTCCTAGCCTTGCTACACATCCCTGCAAGGAGGCAATGCTGCTCTTTTATGTTTGTCCAGAGTTCCTGAAAAGGAGTCAATCAGCAAGGCCGTCCTGCACAAGTCCCGTGCACGGAGTCACCTGTGGGCTCACTCTCGAGAGCCCCTGAAGCAGCCCTTGCTGAAGAAAGTGTGTACTAACCCAGACCTCTGGGACACTGCTTGCCAGACCTTCAGTGATATCCTTTATGGGGAAAGTAATTTATTTATGAATGGGTGAAGTGAATCATTTTGCCTCAACTGGCTTCCCTGTTTTTGGGTTTCTAGTAGAAAGTGAAGTAGGAACGGCTTCTACCATACATTGCATTTCTGACATGCAAATAGTTTGATGTTTTGATTGGTTTGGATTGAGAAGACTGGGAATTAGGGGAAAGAAGAGGAGGATAGGCCAGAGTGCAGGTGACCTGTCTGTCCAGCTAGCCATGTTGGTTTATCCCCGGAGAGATATTCACTGACAATGGTACCTTCTGTGGCTCATGGAACTTGTTAGGGTAAGGGAAATGAGGATGTCAAGAAAAAAGTCACATAAAGGAGTGCTAATAGGTAATTTTGAGCTGATCTGTTTGTCAGACAGCAGTTCTGAGTCTTACTGAAAGATTCATTTGCTGGGGACCCTTAGGGAAAATTAGCTCTAGGTTGGGTATTGTGCATCTTCTCCATAAACCTTTCCTTAACGTTTTGCTCACCTATCATGAGATACATGGGCGACTACCCCTCAAAGCAGGAGAGATCTCCTGTTGAGCTCACTGACCAGATATTTGTAGCAGCAATCCAGGAGGAACTTTTGCACGATGAGATCTACTGTCAGATCATGAAACAGTTGACAGAGAACAACAACAGGTACCAAAGTGAAGCATTTCTAAGCATGTCTTGAAAGGTGGTTGCTTTTCAGAACAACTGATTTGTATCTCACTGTCAGAAAAAGAACTGCTTGGCCGATTAGCACCTGAGGCAGCTGACTTCAAGAACCTCCATAGGGAGCAACACCAGAGACATTTGTTCCTGTAGCAGTACATGGACCACAGAGAACCGGACTGACAGATTCCAAAATCTGAATAGTTGTTGGATTAGCTGAATAATCTTTTGTATAAATATTAATATGCAAAGTTTTGAAATCATTTGTCCAACCTACAGGTACAGCCTGAATCGTGGTTGGCAGTTACTGTGGCTCTGCACGGGCCTTTTCCCTCCTAGTAAATCCCTGCTGAAACATGCTCAGAAGTTCATGGAAACTCGTCAGAAGGAGAACCTGGCCTTGGACTGCAGGCGAAGGATCCAAAGGGTAATGAGGTACAGGGGCTTTGTTAGTTCTTCGGGATGGTTTTGTATTTTCCATTCATCAGAAAACAGCAGAACCCCACCCTGTCAACATGTATATTGTAGAAGGAAAAGTATCTAAGGGTACAGTTGAAAGCATGTTTAAACACAAGAAGTCCTACAGTTCCCAGCATGTCCCAGACAGCACAGATTGTTCTATCTAAATATGCAAAGGATTGCCCCCCAAAATTTACAGCATGTAACCTAGTCTACAAAAAGTATGAAAGGTACAACCTTCCTTCCATGTGGAGGGCCTGAATTGGGTCTCTTCACTCCATAGCCAAGTTGCACATCACCTAGGTGTTCCTATTAAATATTGCACTGAGTTCCATTTATGCTGTCTGATTCCCCCCCTCTTGGCCAAATTGTTATGTTCACCAGACACTTCCTCCACTCCATTTTTACTGGAATTGCAGCTAGTGGGGGAAGGCTTAAATCTCTGCTTCTCATGTGCCATACTTTCAGTGAAAATCAATGAATGAAAGCTAGTGAACTGGTCTTAGTGAAGGCCCTCTGTGCCTACTATTAAGTAAAAAGAAGAGGACACATACTTGCTAGTTATGCAACTATCATCATTTAGTCTTTTGTTGGTAGTGAAAACTCTGTATAGCATCTTCCTTGTTCTAGAAAACTCTTTCTAATCAAAGTGATTATTTGAACAGACTGTTTGCACCTCCAAGTGAGCAAACAGCCTTCTCTGAGAGTGCTCTGTTTGCACTGCTGTTTTCCAGGAGTGGCTCTCGGAAGTGGGCCCCACACAGTGTGGAAGTGGAGGCAATTCAGAAGAATATCACAAAGATTTTACATAAGGTTTACTTTCCCAATGACACAGAGCAAGTAAGTTTAGCTCTTCCATATATAGCTATTAAAAGTGCTGCGGGGACTTCATATTCTGTGTACTTCATATTCTGTAGTCATCTGCAATCTAATATACATAACATAAAGAGCAAAATGGTATGGGAAGAGAAGAAGAAAATAGGCAAAGTCGATTCTTACACAGTGCTTCATAATGGATATAGTGACCTGGTGGAATGGCCTCTGAAGGAGACAGTTCTAGGGGGGAAATGCTTTGTTGGGTCAGACCAGTTTGGCACTGGGCCAGTTCAGCAGCAGTGGTCACAACCAAGGGGACAAGTGTCCATCTCTTAGCAGACCCATCCTTCACCCACCCATCTGGTATTCTCTTCCCTTTCTGTCTACTTACGTTGGTACCCCATTCTTATTCTCCAGGTGTTTGAGGTAGGAACAAACACAAAAGTACGGACTTTGTGTCAGATTATCGCCTCCAAGATGGAACTGAGTTCCTGGGAAGGATTTAGCTTATTTGTCAAGACTGCAGACAAGGTAATTTGGCACAGAGTGCAACAGTATGGAGTAGACTTTTTATGGGTCACATTTCCACTGTGAGCTCCATGGGATAGTAAGCTCTGTTTAAACTTACTCTTATAGGCAAGAAGGCAGATTTTTGCCACTTTGCAGTTTTCACCTAATTTTTACTCTTCATACCTCGTCTGTATGACATACATTCTAAGTCATGGGTCATACTGGCATCACATCTGCTTAGCTCCTGTTTTCCCAAAACTTTCCATTAATTGAGAACTCTTAGGATAGTTAGTTTACTGTACTAACTCAGCTCCCATTTATATCCCTTCCAGGTGATCAGCCAGAATGAGGCAGATTACTTCTTTGACTCCTTGAGGCAGGTGACCGATTGGATGAGGAAAAACAGGCCAGGCAAAGAGGGTATGGAAGTCGGCTGATGAATACTCTACTGGGGCAGCTCTTGATTATGAGGAAATAATCATTCTGAAAATTGAGGAGACAGCCAGTTCATTTGCTAGATGAATCATCCCTCTTTGAATCAGCATTCCTTTCTGGGTTGTTGGAAGTAGAAGCAATTGGCTGGCTTGGTTTAGGGAAGTTAGAGGGGCAAGGAAGACTAGAAGTTCCCTGTTTTACATGTCTATAACTGTGCTTTCCTAGTGGTTCCCATCACTGTGAATTATCAGGTTTATTTCATGAGAAAATTATGGCTAAATGTGACTCCTGGAAAGGACCTGAAGGCTGACTGCACCTTTCATTACCATCAGGTAACATTACTTGTATAACAAGGCAACAATCACCACAGTTCTACAAGTTATTGTTGGATTTTGGTCAGGAATTTGCCGACTTTTAATGTTCTGGTTAGAGAGTGAGTCCTCAATGTAATCTTGGGAATCTCATATCCAAGGTTGGAAATATTCCAACCTCATGCTGAGAATCTGCGCTTGAGCCCTCCCCCGCTTCACAGCTGGCTAAGAAATAACTGTGTTAGCTGCTTCCCAAAGGCCAGAAAATCTACAGTGGAGAGAGGGAGAGTGGAGGGATCAGGGCCATTAGGATACAAGGTATCCTGGCAGCACTACATCCTCCTTTCTTCCCTGACTGAAACACTGCAGCTAGACTGCTGAAACTGGCTGATTAGCTGATCTCTGCCATTTCCCCAATTTGCACAGGGTGTTTGTAAGGTTCAGAGTCAAAAGCATTTTCAGCATTGAGGGCACAATCCTATGGGAAATTTTACTTCACACATGAAGGATTTCTGTGACATCTTAAAAACCATGCACTTCAACCATACCTGGCAGGAGTGTCATTCTGAATGAATAGCTTTAGTTTTTAAAAAGAATGAACCCTTTTCAGTCAACTGAAATACAGCTTATGTGTTTAATTAGAATGCCAGTTAATTTACAAAAAAGTGTGATTATTTAAACTGCTTGTTTGAAGTAGGAACCACATCAAAGAAAATGAAAGAAGTAGGCAAGCTTTGTTTGATTCTTTTCCTATTTGTGTTTGGATTTAGTCTTTTGTAGTTTAAAAATGCTCTCAATTCTACCTGAAAATGTTAGAATCAAGATAATTTTTCTAACTGTAAGAGACTAAATACAAATACAAATAAACCAAAAGTTGCCAACTGAAAAAGAGAATCAAGCTTCATCTTCAATTTTTCCCAGTTTATTTTTAAAATCTGGGTTCTCTGTTCTAGTCAGTATAGATGAGACAAGCATTCTTCTACAGAGTATCTAATTCTATACCTTTTTCCATCTGGGCTAACATCTCCCAGGCTACTAAAACTTTAAAATCTCATCATCACTTGATTTACACACCAGATTACCATGGCAAGTGATTTTGCCATGTTAAAATCAATTCACAGAATTGTGAGAGGTGGAATGGCTATATCTGGAATAGAACAAGTAGGTCGTGTTCTTCCTTCTTGTACTGAGCAGGGCCGACCACATGTGTGGTGACCGCATGTGCAGTGCCCAGAATTGACTCTGCAGCTGAATTAAATTTAAGGATGATAAGCTGATCAGGTAAGCAAAGAAATTTCAAGAAGTATCTGCATAGAAGCCTTTCTTACCTCTAGTTTGGTGCTTTAGTGTTCAGCAGGAACCTCACAGCACATTTATTGCTAAACTCACTGTTGCCTGTCACCTACAACCCCTCAGCCAAATTGCAGAGAAAGGGACCACGTTAAATAGTCTTCATAAATCATACTTTTCAGGAACTGCCAAAATATCTACGAGGCTATCACAAGTGCTCAAAAGAGGATGCCATCCACTTAGCTGGACTGATTTTTAAAATTCAGTATAACAATGATCAAACACAATATGCTGCAATTTCCAAAATACTGAAGGTACTAGTGCCTGAAAACATGATCCGAACAGCATCTCCAGAGGAGTGGAAACGGGTATGAAGAAGTGTCTTCTTTACAAAATCTGCTTTGTGTGTGTGTGTGTGTGGGGGGGGGGTGTAGGGACAGGGGATTGGCACCATTCTGTAGCTACTCATCTTTGGTAATTTTTCACCTGAAATTCACTGGTGAGTAAAGCCAATGGTACTGTCTGTGAAGACTCCCACTGACCACAGTCCTTTTAAAATGTATCTGCAGTTGAAATGCTTCTATGTAAAATGGCAAATAGCATATTGAATAACTTTGGATTTCTATCTAGAGATGTCTATTATAGTGCATGGTTTCTGTTCTACACAGATTCCTGCCAATAGGAAATGTTGTTCTTCATTTTTATTTTAGGGCAGGGAGATGCCAGATAAAATTAATTTGCAACTTTAATTTGCCATCAATGAAGTATAAATTATTAACAAAATATAATTTAACTATAAACTATTACAGTTTATAGTTAAACTATTAACTATATAAATTATTAGTCATAAATTAGTAATTTGTAACTGTAGGAGTAAGTAAAATTTTCTTCACTTTCTCCATACCTATGGACAATTCCATGAAATGAGCTTTTGCTGGAGAAATCTTGGCTACAATTTTGACTCACATTTGTGTGTGTTAAACAGAGTATTATTTCCGCCTCCAACAAACATGAACAGAAAACTGTGGATGAGGCCAAGATTGCCTTCTTGAAGTACATATATCGTTGGCCAACATTTGGCTCTGCCTTCTTTGAAGTGAAGGTGAGTTTTCAAGTTTTGGGTTCTCAACATATGAAAGAAAAGCTACTGTCTACACAGTAGAAACATCTTCTGTTGGTCTCCTGCTTCTTTTAAGTGCTTAAGTTTACTGAGAGCCCATCCATGTGACCAATCAGATGAAGCATTTTTTGTGTACACTGGGTTTCAGTTGTAGGTGCTACATCCTAAGGCACAAGATGTGAACATCTAAGCCGGTCAGAACTTCATGAAAATCTGTGTTTGGCACCAGCCTTCACATGTCTACCTCAGCATATACTTCTGGCTGAATGTCGGTGGCAGAGTTAATTTGGAGTCACTGCAAGGGTGGTTGCTCTTCCTTCTCTACTGTGCAAGCTGCCCTTGCTGAACTCATCTTGCCTATGGGGATAACCCTCCGCAAAGTACAAATGTAGCTTGTAACTGAACCATTGGTGGTCATGTTGTCTAAACCCAGTCAAGATAGCAAACCATGATGAATAAACCACAGTTACACCATGGGTTCTTTTCCTGGGTTGTTTATGCTTTACAAGCCTGGTTTAGGCAACACAATAATCCATGTTGCAACAATGACCCACAGTTCAGTGACAACTCATATTGTGGGCTATTGAGTTGTCAATATGCAGAGGGGATAGAGTGGCCACACCACAAGAAAATAGGTTGTGTCTAAAATTCCATGTAAATAATACTTAACAATAGGATGGAATTAGCAAATAATCTGCACTTATAGAAAATTATTTTCACAATTTATTGTTTTTCTGGAATATGTACCTCTTTAGTTTTTTCCAGGAAATTGGGGAACGGGGAGTTGAAAATGAGTGACACATTAAATAAAGATGTTTACAGATACATTTCTTGATTGAATTTAGGATTCAAAATGACCTGAAATTGTTGCTGAAACAGCACCAATACTTCACTTATCTACCATTTTTAGTGTGTGCTTTTGGGACTTCACTCAGGCATATTTAGTTTGCTGCTGTTCCAGTTTGGTTTTTGCTGTTGACAGGCTACGATTGCATACAACCCAGTGCATATGCACCTGATTAAATCATGCAAAAAAAGGATGCAAATGTGTGCAGTGTTGTTCCACCTGCCTACACCTCTATGAAAAGGAGATGGTGATGGAGACCTGGGGAATGGAAACAGTGCTTAACGCTTTTTTTATTCTGTTGTAAATGGCTTTCCATTTCCAAGCGTCCATCCTCCAAAGCTACGATTCAAGGGAGAATACCCAGATGAAAGCTTGAGGGAAGAAGCCATTGAACATGTGTGTGTGATGTGTTTTTGTGTAATATAGTTTGACCCATAGCTTTTGTGGTTCATGTGCTAATAAAAGAAAAATGACAACAGGCAACCATTTTAGTGGTAAGAAACAACTCTTTAAGAGTAGATCTTGTTCCTTTTTGTTCCTCCTTACTTAGCAAGTCTCTGAGCCAAATTTCCCTGATATTGTACTGATTGCTATCAACAAACAAGGAGTCTCCTTAATACATCCAAAAACTAAGGTAAGACACATTTTCGTATACTTGGTATACCTTTGCTGTAACCCATTGAAAAAGGCTTACAGCCTGAGTTTAAATTGGAAACGCTTTCCTTTCAGGTAAGTGTGTAAATAAATCTGACCACAGCTGTGGCCTTCATCAGGAGATACTAGCACTGCTGCTTCTGTTAAAGAAAATCTGTATTGACTAAGACTATTCGCTCAAGCCTGATCAATTTCTCTATTATTCTCTTTGCTTCTCCAAAACAGTGTAAAATCAAAGAATTCTATAAAGAGGTGGTAAGCATGAGAACTGTGAACCCAGGAAGAAGCAGCTCCTTCCTACATAAGGATAGTGATGTTTGGTGTATCATTCAGGCTAAATTGCAAATAAACTGAAACACGGCTTAGAAAGAATATTTTAGGATCAGAAATGCTTGAATAAGAATACTTTAGGATCAGAAACCACTCTATCTAGTGGTAGAATTTTTCCTAGAAACAACTTACATTAAATCAACAGAAATTAGCAGAGAGGATAAAGTGAAGAAACATCAGTATTAAATTGCTTCATGGAAAGCTACAAGCAGGTGTCCCACATCTCTCTTATGGTCTGTGTATTTTATAAATCTCACATGTAACATTAATTTTGCTTTGCAGGAGATTTTAATAGTGTATCCTTTCACTAAAATATCTAACTGGAGCAGTGGCAGCACATACTTCCACATGACGATTGGGAACCTGGTACGAGGAAGCAGAATCCTTTGTGAGACATCTCTGGTAAGAAAAACTTACAATTTCAGATTTATTGAGACCATCTGCTGAAGAGAAAAGAAGCACCTGACAGTTTCTAGTTAAGCTTTGCTCTCTTTCCTGTAAACATGCTCTCTGGGAAAATTTCTCCAATTTGACAAATTGCTCCTCACAGAACTAATTGTCCCCAGGAAGGCAGCTGTGTAGTGAAAATAATTCTAGTCCCACAACATACTCAGATAACTGCTACATTTCAACAGCATTTTATATAAGTGGCAGATGCAAAAGGTGCTGTCGCACTTACCTTGAAGCTGTTGTTCAGGAATGCATTGGGTCAAACGTTGCCTACTCCATGTGGCTGTACCCTTGGGGATAGTCAGACTGCTCTTTGTGGAGCAATTTCTAAGCACTTGCATTGGCTTTTCGAAACATGTCCTTGCTTCATCGCAAGGATAAGGAAAGCAATCCAGTAAACATGTCCATTCCAGGGAAGGAGAAAACATTTTCACAATCAGTTCTTCTCTTATAGGTGATTGAGAAAAATCCTGAAAAAGCAGCTTTCTCCAACTTGTCTTAGATCAGGAGTCTCCTTGTCCCACCTGGTTCACATGATGTGGTTAGGTCATCCTGTATTATTTAACCCATTATGAACCACAGCTGTTTTCACTATGCAACCTGCCCCCCCCCCCAAGTGAGGTGATTTTGTCTATTTCATAACCCTTTACAAGAAAGAGATTTGTGTGTGGATTAATCCTCAAATAAACAATAATGGTGAGGTGTGTATGACATGGTACAACCCGCAATCACCCCAACAGGAGTTACCTATTCAGAATAGTGGGTTGCATGTGCCTGGCAAGGACTGCAGGTTCTCATTGATTAACTAGCCCAGGACCTGACTATATTATGCAAAATAGTTCTGTGCCTTTCTTGATGTTAGAAGGCAGGGAAATGAGGGCATGGA
Source organism: Varanus komodoensis (assembly GCF_004798865.1). NCBI lineage: Eukaryota > Metazoa > Chordata > Lepidosauria > Squamata > Varanidae > Varanus > Varanus komodoensis. Next base: position 92,421,656 of record NW_025335268.1, read on the forward strand.
GTATATGCATGGGCGAAAGGGATGGGAGCAGGTGACATAACTGAAAGAAGCAAATTTTATATCTTAGAATTGTAGCAGAGATGGGACTGGTTGGCATATGTGCAAGTTTGTTGCTTTGGCCATGTAGGGGAGCACATGTCAGATTATTTAGCAAAGAGAATGAGGGCTTAAATATTTAGGAATGCTGGCCTGTATAAGCAGAAACAACTGTATAAGTAGGGTAAGTACTAACACAATATTGCTTGCCAGGACAGCCTGGAGGCTTAATCTGTTGATCAGGATGGAGTTTTTGAAGCCCTTTCTGAGACTAATCACTAAATGTATTTCTCCTCCCTCTAGGGATACAAAATGGATGATCTGTTGACATCATATGTGCACCTGTTAATGAATGCTGTAAACAAAAAGAAGAATTCCCATCTTCTTGCCTGAAGATGGCAGTTATCCATCACTTGCAGCCAGTGCCAAATTGACAATATTTGGTATTTTGGAAGAAATTTTTTTTAACAGTGCACTTCTAACCCAAAACATCTAGAGGGTCTGGTTGGGGAAGGCTGATGTAGTACCTTTACACAAATTCTTTGGGCACTTTTCGGCAGCTAGGAAAAACCAACTGTTGGCTTCCAACCTGTTATTTGCCAAAGTAGTCTCTTTCAAACCTAGGATGAAATGTGCAGTTTTGCAAATATAATATTTTATATGTAGGATGAGCATTACAGCATGCAGCCAAAGAGTGCCACACTTTTTAACATACTTAACCTTTCACAAATTCGGCAAGCAGTGTCCATTGCTGGCAGTGGGTACTTTGAAATTATCTGGAATTGAGGTCACTAGGGTTCTAATGCATTTCTGAATTGATGTTCAATATATTTTACTTAAAATATTTGTATACTTGTTTTCTGTTAATGCTAATAACCAAATTCTTCTTCCTACTCTTTAAATAGAAATGTACAACAATGAGAGTGATATTTGCTGCCTTTCTTTAGACATACATGTTGTAAAAACCAAGTATAAATCAGTAACAATAAATCCAAGAAGCATTGCTAAACCATCTATCTTGGTCCTCTGTTATAAAAACACTAGAATGAATGCAAGTTGAAATGGCCCCAAACTAAGCCACATCCACTGGAGTTATTTGAGGAGAAATATGATTGTAGTTACAGTTGACCCAAACCAAACTCCGATAAAAACACAACTCGTGTAACTTTTAAACTAATGTTTACTGTGAAGATTTAAAATATATCTATCAGTGAACAGTCATTCCAATAATATAAACTGAAGTGAATACTATCTTTTAACCCAACAGAAGTGATCATTTTGTTAGGCAAATCATAACAGTTATACAATTGCAAAGTACTGACTGCCAGAAAACTTCATAGGTCTTGTAAAAAGTTTGACATCACACACTGAAGTTTGATTATGATCTTGTACCAGAAAGAGACAATTCCTATTTATACATTATATGGTTTACGTAATAACTGAGCATTTTTCATATACTGGAAGCTGCAATCATATATTCACTTGTCAGGCTACAGGTCCCACTGAACTCAATGAGGCTTACCCCTGAGTAGACATGCACAGTATTGTATTGTTAGGCTAGAATCCTAACAATACTACAACCCTACAATGCATACTTACCTGGGTACACTGACTCTACACTCCACAGAATTCACTTTTGAGTAGCCATCCCTCACTTTGCTCTGTTAGTCACAGCATTTCCATACATTGTAAAAAATGCAGTCTCTTCAACTGAGAATTGTCTCTTACAAAATATTTGGCAACTCCATCGCCTTACCACTGGAGGATGGAGAATATCATTATTATGATGCCAATTATTAGTAACTTTTAAAGTTCCTCCTATGCCTTCTAAGATTATTTGCTTTCTTCAGAAGTAATCCATGAACTCAAGTGATTTATGTATGCATGAAAGATGTAACTATATTGTTTGCATATTAAGAATGTATTGTTTGCTAGCAAGTAAATATGCATTCAGTGCAGCATGTACTTAATATGAATCTACCTTATGATTTTTACCCATTCAGACTGCCTTTAATGGAACAAATGCCTACTTGACATGGACTGGTCAGCAGAGCTATACTAAAAAGTGTGTTTTCAACATGTGCAAAATAAAATGGGAGGCAAAACTTCTTGCCTCCCATGTTTATATCCTGTTTCCTGTGACAGCCAACATCCCCCCAACATTCCACTTTCAATGGCATTTTAAACACTTTTACAGGGCTTCTTTCTTTCCTGACAACTGATCCAACTCAGTGAGGAATCGCACAATAAACATGGGGCCATATTTAACTGAATGGTGGCACTGATGCAAATACACTACCCTCATTCTGAAGGCCAAATCAAGCCCTACCCTTGCCAGAGTCCATACTGTTCTGTATATTCTGATGGACAGCCAAATACTTACTCTGAAAGAGAATCTTCTCTTTGGGGTGTGCATTCCAGCATACACCCAACCAATGCTTTCTGTTCTGTAGTTTCATTGCCTACCTTCATTCTCACTCTGCCAGCAAGATATATGCGTTTTAGAGCCAAAAATGGGACATATTTCAGAGGACAAATGTTCATAAACCTCAACCCCATGCTTTGGCTCAGCTCTACTGATCATTATAGCAGGCAGCCCTAGAAAAGCCATTTGCCATTGGAAGTAAATTGTTTCCTGGCGATCGTTTTATATTTTTCAACAAATTCCAACAATTGGATTCTATTTTTTGAAGATATGATGTACATAACAATCTAACATAAAAGAAAATTTCAGAAGTAGACACTTGATTCTTCATATTAGATAACTCTAGAGATTAGTGTTGTAATTATTTATCTTATGAAGCCCCAGGAAATTCCATAGGTTGAATGACATTTTAAATCTGTCTCTTGATTCCACTGTATAAGGCTTTTCCCAATCATTATAATTTTTTTAAATATTTAAACTCATCTTTAAATGTATCATGGAAAAAGCAAATACCATATTTTGTAAAAATGCCTCTGACTTCTTAGTGTTACAGATGGCCTAGAAATCAGTTAAATTTAAGGCACATAGCCTTTGTCTATTCATATTAGAGTAACAAAGTCTGCATTGTCAAGGAATAGTACATTAAAATTGTTAAAGTACACAGCATTTAATGATCCTGAAAGCAGGCCCATTATCACTTGTTGGATCAGGAACTAGGAATCATCGGTCACAGTGCTTCCCATACTAAAGGTGGGAATTTATAGTCTTTTTTCTGTATAAACATGCATGGGATTGTACCTTTAAGGTTGAATATTCACTTGCTCATCCCCCTCTAGCACAATTTGCCATATCTTTCACTGCAAATAGATGCATGCCTATTTATTTATTCAAACATTTACATGCCACCTAACTGCCAAAGGCCTTCCTAGGTGGCTTAGATGTTGTATTCTCTAGCTATGAATAACCAAAGTTATGAGTCCAAATATACGAGCAGTCTTAACATTAGTCAGGATATGAAGATTCTACATGGGTTGTAGTATTTGTGCTTTTTTTCCTTCAGCAGTACAGTTTGATGGCTTCATTGGGGGAAAGGGAACCACACTGCTCCCACACAACTTCTCTACCTACAGGAACACATGGAACAAGCAAACTGCCTGCTCATAAGTCTGGTGTTTGTTCCATTTAAATGACTATGCCAGTTCACATGCACACTTGTGCACATGCACAATCTTAACTGAGGGCTCTACATGAGAGTGACTGATTCTCTGAGAGTCCCCTTACTGTAAATGTGCTTCTCCCTGTGAAATTTGTTCCCCTTTGTATTTATAGCTGAAGCATGGCTTCGGATAAAGAAAAGAACAAGCCTTTTCTTTGTTAGATGTGACAACATAAACTAAATATTTATAAAATAATAATTAGTATATAAATGTTATCTGAGGATTCATTTATAAAAGAAGATGGAAAAGTTGATCTTCATCTTGCAATAGAAGCAGTGTGCAGTGCTTAACTAAAGCAAGGATGCATAAGAAGGACAAGATAATGCTTTTCTGCTCTGTACTTAGTTACAAAGGGACAGCTTATTCTACTAAGCTTTCCACTATATCTTCTTACCACAGAAATACAAACATTACAGTTTATGAAGCAAACAGCTACCAAACACAGGATTGCCTGGTATTGCTATTTTTTTTGGGTGGGGGCGGGTAGATAGCACATACTTGAGCAGAAAAATATACAGGTGCAAAAGATAACATGGTGCTCAGTAGGCTTAATGCCTCCACTGTCAGTCACCTTTCTGCATCCTAGCTATTTCTCCTCTGCAATTCACCCAACTCCCGACATAAAACCTGAGATAGCTGTGGAGAAATTGGTCAGGATGAAGTGTGGTGCAAAGATGGAAGAGGGGAAAGGGTTAAAGACACACTCCTTGCCCCTGCATTAATATAAAAACATATTTTTGGGAATATGTTGCCAAGGTAGCATATAGTTCTAGCTTTAGCAGGGTTGCTTACAGGATTACAATACAATTGAATATAACACTGAATGAAGGGGTAATAATAAGGTGCAGTGCTAGGTGAGACCTTGGGAATTTTATAAAATTTTGTCTATATTATAAAACTTGTTTATGCCAGAATAAACTAATAGTTTCAGAAGCTGAAAAAAACCACATGCAGCTTAGTTACTACAGCAGTAAGGAAGGCTGGCCAGTTAATAAACCGATATAAGTTTGTGCCAAGTAATACCATACTCCACTGCAACAATTTTATAAAAAATGGCAATGTTGCTTGATTTTCATAAATCCCACACAACCCCCAGTACTAGCAATTTAGGGACTCAATTGCAATTAGTCACTTGCAATGTTAAGGGAATGTTCAGAAGACACATTACATGAAGTTGACTGCATTTTTTTCTCTGCAATTTTTAAAAATCAAAATTAGCCTGCACAGGTTACAAGTCATCACAAAGGATAAGCAGAAATGAAAGCAGCAACCCTTCCCTCACCACACCAATTCTTTCTTAGCTTAAAATATCTCTCCAAGGTGCTTTTTCAACTTTGGTGAAAAAGCTGCTTGCAATTTGATTTTTAGCTAAAAAGCAAATGTTTGGATGGAAAGTGTTAAACCGTCTATTTTCACTTAACCTTTCCTTTTTTCCACTTGCAGCCTACCAAGCTGGTTTTGCATAAAATGCTGAATAAAATGCTGACCCTGAATCTCAGTACAGCAACTGTGGAGAAAAAAAGGGATTTTGCACAGAGGCTGTTAATCTGTTGTATCTACTTTTGGGTTTTCTAGCAGGATTGAGATCTGAATGTTACACAAAAAACATCTCCTTTCCTGCTTTTCTACTCTATAACCTTAAGGTGGCATAGCAGATAGTGGTATAGCAGAACAGCACGAATACATGTGAAAAAATTTTCTTTCGATGTCAATAAACTTGCTCAAAGTGCTATACAGACAAAGGAACACAACTAGACAGTCACAACATCATCTTAAAAACCCTGAGTAGGGAATGATGAGTGCAAACGAGATGCTTTGTCAGAAAAGCTCTGAATATGAAAGGAATATGTAGGCAGGGATGCTGAACCTCTGACATCTAAATTCCATTTTGCAAAAGCTTAAAGGCCACATTCCAGTGATAGGTGAAGCCAAAAGCAAAAGTGGTATACCCCCAGTACTAGCATTCGCTAAGTTCTTACTGTAGTAATTAAGACTTAGAAGAGGGATTTCTATCTTTTATAATAGGGGGGAAACTACAAAAGCTGGAAAACCACCCAACCAGTGCTCTGCTGGGGGAAGGGAGATGGTCTTCTGGGGAATATGGCACTCCAGCCTGTAGATCTGCACCCCAATCTATAACCATATCTGTCTTTGATAAGCCAGACTCGACACAATATACTTGAGCAGAAAAATATGCAGGCTGCAAAATATAACTGGTGAGCTTTGTCTGTCTCAGATCCTTTAAGGCAGCCTTCCCCAACCTGGAGACCTTCAGAGGCATTTGGACTGCAACTCCCAGAATTCCCATCCAGCAGGGGCACTGATGGGGAAATCTGGGCATTGCAGTTCAAACATGTCTGGGAGATGCAAGGTTGGGGAAAGCTGTTTTAAGACATTCTTCAGTGGATCAGCAGGTGATACATGTTTTATCAGGTGAAGATGAGTGCAGTCAGCAGGAAGCATGGACCTCTTTAAGCAGGATACATGGACCTCTTTAAGCAGAATTTAAATCCAGAGCTTTGGGATGAGTTTTCTTGGAAGCCAACTCGGATAACTTCTTCAGACGTTTCTTCAGTTCCAAGGGGAATTTCTCATAACATTTCTTGCACACTGGCTTCATGTCAAATTCCACAAACTTATTCCTTTCAAACAAATACAGAGTCATTACATTTTACTTAGAAAAATCTTGTGACATTTAACAGTTCAGGGAGATCAGGTGTATATTCCCTTTGCTTGCCTGTGTAAAATCCTTTCCAAGCTCAGGAGCAAAAGTTTTGCAAAGAAATGTTTCTTCCAGTCAACCTTCGGCATCTCTGGTTAAAAGACCTGAGACACTAGGGTAACACAAGCCGCTTGCCTGTGAGTATAGAGAACCAGTCTGGTTGGCTGGCTGGCCAGTACTAGAGTGCAGTGTTCGTTACATCTGCCTGAGATTGGAAGGATTCATGAGAGCTCTCTTTGAAGGTGGGTGGGTGGGTGGGAGGGAGAAAGAACAGCTGACACAACTGTTGCTGAAGGAGATTGTAATCAAAACGTGTTGAGATTTTCACAATTCTGCAACAAATGATCTGAACTGATATGCATTTGGACTTGCTACTAGACTGCATTTTCCACATCTATCTGTTGTGAACCATCCAGAAAACTTCAGCTATTGGGCAAGCACAGAAATGAAATTAATAACAACCAGATTTTCCAGGTTTGTACATCATAAAATTGGAAATTGCTTGTGTACACTCTGCTTGTCCCTGGCAATTCCTAGTTTAATCAACCCCAGGAATTGCTCTGATGATTACTCTGTCTTAACTCCCTGGATTGTGTTCATTTTCCCATCTGGGCAGATTTTGCTTAGCACTTACTTTAAAGTGAGCTTGATGTTGCAGGTAGAACAGGAGAAGCAGTTCACACACCAAGCCTTGTTAAGAGCAGATACCACTAGCAAGAAATATCAGGAAACATGATTAATAAATGGCAGAGTTGTACTAAATCCAGCAAGAACAGATATGAAAAGAATAACTGATGCTTTGTACATGCAGAACTGCAACAGCTGCATTGATAAATAGCTTCAAACTTACCATCCCCCTCAATCACATGGCTGCAGTTATAGCAGACATCTCCAAAGAGCTGTGTAGAAAAAAAGGAATACAGAAGAAGCTTCTTTTAAATACTAATAAAGGAAGTGTTTTACCCAACTTTTATCAAATCAAACAATTTGATCCCAGTAAACCCTCCATAATGGATAAATTTGGTTTTCCTACAATAATATCCTAAATTACTACTATACTTTTTAGTTCCCTTTGTAGCTTTTCTTATAAATATGCACAAGAATCACATATTACATTCTTAGCTCCTTAAAGTTACTTTTGGTAGTCTTTGATGACAGGAACTATTCACCACTGTGCAGATGTGCCAAGGCAAAAATGTATTTGTTAATGAGATCATTAACATGACTTGCATTTATGCGAAATCCTATATTTCCTGTTTTCTGAAGTTGAAAAGTATTGGATATTCTTTTCTCAAAATCTATTTATACCCTAGTAGAGAGATCACCATGTCTGAAGTCCTCGCTTTCTTCACAAAGTTTGTATTATTTATTACATAATTTTTTTCAGGAATACTTTTATAACATTGGTATTTGCTGCTTTGGAAAAATTCAACTGGAGGAGGCAGAAGCGAGAAATTCCCAGATGCTGCTTCCAGTCAGTATCGTTACACAATTTGCCTCTTAGTGACCTGAGAAGAGTATACCCTGTCTTGTGGAGATAATTTGGTACTTGAGATAGGAGAGACTCAGTGGCTGTTTCCCAACCTCTGTTTCTCCTCTTACAGATGGTTAGTTAACAACATTTATGAGCATACATAGCAAATATTTCTAAGTGCCTCATGGAAATACAGTGGTACCTTGGCTCACGAACTTAATCTGTTCCACGACTCTGGTTGTGACCCAAATTGGTTGTGACCCAAGTCAAATTTCCCCATAAGGTTCAATATAAATAAGGTTAATCTGTTAATCCGTTCTGTAACTATTTTTTTAATCAGAAAAATTTGAAACACAGTGACAAAGAACAACAAAGTAAGAAAGAACAACAAAGTAATAAAGCACAGTACAGTACAGTACAGTACAGTGGAGAACACTAACCTAGGTGCGGGGGAGGGAGAGGTTATTGTTTTGAGAGAGTCCCCCTCCATAAGGACATTGGGGAGATCTCTTTCAGGGGTTTCCTCTCATTTTTGTCTCTTAGTTGCAGGGTCAATTTTGGTGAAAAATCTGTCTATAGTCACTTGTTTTTCCTGTGCTGCATAACCCTCTGGAAATGAGAGACCATGTTATCATTAATCAGATTCAACATTCTGTTCATTACAGTTCTGTTGGGGTGGTGCTTCTCAAAGAAATCCTGGCACTCTTTTCATTTTTTCATAATGGATTGTATCACATCACTGCTAACCTCCTCCCTGTCTTCCTCTTCCTCGGTGGAATCCTCCTCAGCAAGTGCCTTCTGCAGCTCACTCTGGAGTTCAGCAAGTTCTTCTGTCATCAGCTCCTCCTTATGGTCCTCAACCAGCTTCTCTATGTCTGCACCACTGAGGTCCAGACCCATACTCTTGCCCAGGGACGCAATCTCCTCCACTGCCTCTGCATCAGACCCTTCAGAGTCACATTCAGTGATGCATTCTGGCCACAGTGTCTTCCAGGCTGAGTTTAAGGTCCAGTACGTGACATCTTCCCAGGCTTTGTCAATGAGGTTGATGCAGTGGAGGACATTGAAATGTTTCTTCCAGAATTCTTTCAGAGTCAAGGACGTCTCTTCAGTGACATTAAAACACCTGCTGAAGAGCGCCTTTGTGTAGAGCTTCTTGAAGTTGCAGATCACTTGCTGGTTCATGGGTTGCAGAAGAGCTGTCGTGTTGTGGGGGAGGAACTTGACCTTTATGAAGTCATACTCGGCATCCATATCATCCACCAAGGCTGGAGGGTGTGCCGGGGCGTTGTCCATTAGAAGAAGGCACCTTTCAGGCAGTTGGCTGTCAGAAACATATTTCTGAACGGTGGGTGCAAACACTTCGTGCAGCCATTCCATGAACAATTTCCTTGTGACCCAAGCCCTCGCATTGGCCCACCACATGACAGGCAGTCTGGCCTTGTTCACATTCTGTTCCTTGAATGCATGAGGGGTCTGGGAATGGCACATCAGTAGTGGCTTCATCTTCAGATCGGCGCTTGCATTCGCTCACAGCAGAAGGGTCAATCTGAACTTCATGGGCTTGTGCCCCGGCAGTGCCTTTTCTTCCTGCGTGATGTAGGTTCTGTTCGGCATCTTCTTCCAGAAGAGCCCTGCTTCATCGCAGTTGAACACTTGTTGAGCGATGTCCTTCTGCCTTCATGAATTCAGCGAATTCTTTCTTGAAGGCTTCTGCAGCAGCCTTGTCAGAACTGGAAGCCTCACCGTGTCTTATCACACTGTGGATGCCACTTCTTTTGCGGAAATTATCAAACCACCCTCTACTGGCTTTAAATTCAACACTTGCTGCACTTGTAGAGGGGTTTTTTGCAGTAAATCACTGCAATTTCCTGGCTTTTTCACAGATCATAGCTTCACTAATGCTGTCACCTGCCAGCTGTTTCTCATTCAACCACACTAACAAAAGTTTTTCCACCTTCTCCAGCACTTGAGTCCTCTGCTTGCTAAACAGAGTTACTCCTTTTGCCAGATTAGCTCCTTTGATGGCATCTTACACTTTAAAATAGTTGAAATTGTTGACTTTGCCATCTTGTACTCAGAGGCCAGATCAGTCACCTGAATACCACACTCATGCCTTCCTACAATTTCCTTCTTCAATTCAATGGTTATTTTCTTTGAAACCTTCCTTTTACCATTCTTGCTCTGCACATTCCGGTCACCTTCATTACCACTCTGCACATTCATTTTACCACAGTGCTTGCTCTGCGCTTTGTTGGGAGCCATTATTCAATCAGCTTTTCAGCAAGTGACCTCAGGTCTGTCTGCCACTGCAAGTGGGGAAGATGGCCACACCTGTGTGTGTGTGTGTGGGAGGGGGGAGATGGCCGCTCTCGCGATTGTGTGGGGAAGATGGCCGCATGTGCTCAGGATGCGGGTCAGGAGATGGCCAAGATCCCAGTCGCACTCCTGCAGGAAAGACGGGCACAATCTCAGCTATCTTCCCCCCTCCCCACGCAACCAGCATGATTGTGGCCATCTTTCCACCTCCCCCGAGTGGGGAGATGGCCATGATCACAGTTGCTTTCGTGCAGGGAAGGTGTGCCTGATCAGAGGCACGCTGCTGCAGGAAAGACAGGCGGAATCTCGGCCATCTCCCCCATGGCTCTGCTCTGCTCCCATCTTTCCTGCAGCAACGCGCCTCTGATCACAAACGCCTTCCCTGCACGAAAGAAACTGCGATCGTGGCCATCTCCCCACTCGGGGGGCAGGGGGAAGATGGCTGCAATCTTGGTCACCACCCAAAGCAGTGTTCGCGATCCAAGTCAAAATTTTTCAGAAATTTTTGTTCGTGACCCGCTTTGTTCGTGAACCAAGGCATTCGTGAGCTGAGGTACCACTGCAGTAGCAAAGTCTGCCACCAGAAGGGCTTATTTGCTTTCTCAATAACCACTATGGAGGAAAGAAAGGGGCTAAAATCAGGGACTAGCAAGTTCAGATTTCTATAAATGCGATCCATGCATTCTGCAGTGGATCAACTTTTCCCAAGTCATATGGATTTCACAGACTTAGGGACTGGTTTTGGTTTTTTTTTTTTTAACTTTCCATGATTTTACACAAATTTAGTTATACGAAGAAATGTGCAACCGCTGAAAACACACGTTCCCCCTCCTGCAAACTAAACTGTAAAACTGCAAATCTGCATGTGTGCATATGAACGCATTTGTACAAAATCCAATTCCATCGGTGAGTGGATAATGCAACAAAAAGTGCTTGACAATTCACAAAATGCAGAAGATGGAAAAGATTTCACAAAGTCTGTACATTGCTGGCAGACACAGAAATGTGGTGGAGTAAAAAACTGCTACATCCTGCAGACAATAGGAAAGCAGCTTCCAGTAAATAAGGGTATCTCAATGGTTGTTTTAAATACAGCTCTGTAGATTCTCTCGGAAGAGGTTGCTCAGGGTGAGGTGAAAGCAGGAGAGACGTGTGTGTGTGCGCCCCAGCAAAGGAAGGGGAGGCCTCAAAATACTTGTGGGCTTCATGGACAGAGACCCACAGCCCGCCCTCCCATTCCACAGGATCCTTATGACCCCTGGTTTTTCAGTGCAGGCACACCCCATATACATAGGAGACTGCATGATTCTGGAAGCTCACTGAAGCACGTAAGACATGTTCCCCACAGCCTGAACTGGGTTTGGACAAAAGAACACTGGAGGCTTATGAAGGCTTTGAAATATTTGCTCTAAATAGAAAGGCAGAGCACAGTGAAAAAGCAAGTGCTCCTATCAGTAGACAGCACAGCCTGTGCTAGACAAGAAAGCAACTTGTGCAGAACCCCTCACCCCACCCCACCCCTCAGATTCCATCTCATTCCAGCTACAAAAGTCTTGGCAGTGCAGCTCTCCCTCTCCATTCAGCCCCAAACTTAAGAATTGTTATTTATGATTAAGGTTTGCTGGAGGCACCTTAATTTGCATGACTATACCAATTGGTTTCAGCAGCATCCCTAGCCGTATCTACTGAGATAGTTAAGTCTGTAATTTTCCATACCACATATTTGTATGTGTTTACTCTCTTTCCATTAGAAAAGCAGGCATTTCTCAAAACCTTTCTTCTGCTGTTCTCTTTGTCAAAAAGGAAAGTACATTGTACAAAGGACAACACACTTTACCTGATTGTAATGTGTCTCGCAGTATGCCAGTCCCTTTTTCTCATAGTGCCGGTGTCCCAGGAATGGTTTCTCACATTTGGCACAAACAAAGTGCTGTAAGTATAAGGACATCTTTGGTCAAAGGGTCTGTGTTAGAGGAAGGGAGTGTGATCAAACCCGTACTAAGCACAGTATATGAAAACCTTTAAAACACAGTGAACCCTATAAAGAAGATAACATTATGGAAATATGGGTGCTTACAAATAACGCAGGGCTAAACATCAGGGGTCCAAAAAAGGCTTGCCGGTATTGTGGTAATAATGTCTCAACTATTTTCTATGCTATGCTACTGGCAAAGTTGACTCCAACAAAGGGTTCTCTTTCTTTTCATAGAATAGATAAATTGGTGGGGAAGAAACAGAGATTATGTACTCCACAACCCCATTTTAGTGTTAATTCCCAGTATCAGCAGTAGAATGTAGAATGCCAACTGGGCCAATTCACAGCAGCTGCTGCAGCTTGGAAGGGGCAAGCCTGCCTCATACTGAGGTGCCAGTTGCATAAGGGTCTCCATGGACAAATGGACCTTCTCTGCAATCACTGTATTATTGTTATGGTTATTATATTCATTTATATCTTGCCTCTTCCCAGTGATTGAGACTTAAAGCAGCTCAGAACGTTAAAACACATACAATTGGGGTTTACAATTAAAATGCATACAAATACAAAATAATAATAATGAAGCAGTAGCATGCACCTAACAGTTCAAATATCTGCCCATTAATCTGGAAAACAAGCAAAACGTGTCAACATTTGGCACTGTGCAACATGAAATCTGCAATAAGCAGCACAATAGGGACGTTCTCACCTCCACGTGCCATTGTTTTCCCAGAGCATTGACCACGCGACCCTCAATGGGCCTGCGGCAGGCCCCGCAGATGGGGATGCCCATCTTGTCATGGCATGGCAGGCAGTACAGCTCCCCCTTCAGTTCCCTGGCATCAGCAGTTAGCTCCTTCCTGCATACAACAGCACAAAAACAAGGCCTTCAGAGGAAAACCTGCCTCCAGTGCTACATGCAAACAGCCACTAAACCTGACATTCTTCTGTGCATCTGCCAAAGAGGAAAAAAGATAAATGCTCAAAAGGGGAAAAATGAAATACAAGCGTATTTTCTTTGATGTCCTTTGCCTCATGTTGCATAACATAGTTATGACATATACTTTGAGGAAAAATATTTTAGAATGGCAAACCTATTTAGATAAGCAGACCAGAAATGGCAGAAAATTTAAGTCTGTATATTATGGTGTGTATCAAACCTCCACTAAGTCACGATACAGTTATTTTTGAAAGCCAGAGCCTTCAAAACTGGATCCTTAAAGAGCTGTTCAAGCTCAGCCAGAACAGTTCCAGCTGAAGAATTCACTAATGCAGAGGAAGTCTAAAACAGCTTAGCAGAATCACTGCAGCAACTCTGATTCAGAGGCTCTTTAATCCTCAACATACAGAACTTTTTTGTACATCTGCTTGAAGGCAGTAATGTTTATTTGGAAGATCACTGAGTCCCCAAATGCCCATCTATTTTACATCTTTTCATGTGTTCCTTGGTCCTAGCTGGTAGCCAACCAACATACCCACAGTGGGTGCAGTTGAAATGATCCGGATGATAGGAGTCATTCCTGAACATCAGGGGCTGCTCATCAATGATCAAGTGGCATTTCTGGCAAATGTACTTGCCCAGGCCCTTGGCTTTCTCACGATTATGGCACGTTCTACAGAGGTGCCTAGAGTGCAGTTGGAAAGAAAGGGGAAAGTTGGGAGGCATCATTCAAAGTCTGGATGGAAGAATGTTGGACCACAGAACAGGCACCAAAAGCAACAAGTGTTAACTCATAAACATGTCTCATTGTAGTCCTTGGGGTTTGCTCAGAGAAAAGAGTGCTTAAGATTACGTGAATGGTACTAATGTTAAACTGGTCCTGGCAAAAATCAAGATTTCTAAGAAATATGTTCAGTTTTGGTTCTCCTGCTCATACTTCCTTAGTGCCAATTGTCCCAAAAAAGGGGAGGAGCAACAGAAATGATCAAATATACCTCTTACAAGTACACACAATGGCATGAGTTTACATTTCTGAATTTAATGTATGCAATGCAATTTGCTTACATGAAATCTCGTAATCTATTCAGCTTTCTTTATCTGCAGAGCTGGGTGCACGCAGATAGAGAAGAATTGGTAGATTCATATTGACAAGCAGCCAAGAGACCTGGATCTTGTTCCAGGCAGTCTCACAGACCTGCCAATCTGGGCAGGTCATTTAGGCTCCAGGGCCTTACCAGAAAAATGAAGCTAATAATAAATCTCAATGCCACAAGGCTACTGTGTGGAACTATATCACAAACCCCAGACAGAAAGCCCCATGAGCATAAGTGGAAAGGAATGTTATTAACACTCCCTTTTCACAAGTCTTCTCCTCTGTTCCACCCGAGAGCTGAAGATACTGCAGCCACAGTTCCTAGCAAGAAAGCAGACAGCATGCCTTTATCAATGGGAGCACGCAGCTGTGTGCCTTGCAGGATAAAGGCATCAATTTTATTCCACACTGTGGAATGGAGTCTAATTATACAGGGCACTGAGACCCTATAGCAAGTGTCCTAAAAAGAGACCACTCTCATTCAACTGAATAAGCAGCCTTCAGCCCTTTCCACTGACAAACTATTATCACCCTGGCTCATTTAGAAGCCTGTCCCCCTTAGCATCCTATAGACCCTCCTCCACGGCAAGCAAAGGGAGGCCTTAGAACCACAGAGCTGTTACTATGGCAGCCAGCCCTCTCACCCCCACTCCCACCACTATAGAATTATCCCCTTCTGAAATGTCCTGTTGTGTTCCTGACACCAAATTTCCCCTCCCTTTCTGCAACTCCCTCCAAGCCCTCTACGATGGTCAGAGGGCTCCAAAGACAGTGCAAAAAGCAGAGGTTCAGAGATACTTGAATGATCAGGACAAACATTGGAATATTCTTAAATACCACAGCGACTCCCCCTTCCAAGAGCTCTGCAGGAATGAAAACCGTCTTTCACAACAAGTGTGTTATCTATTCTCCTCCCATGTGAGCAAGATGATAATGGACTATCACCACTAGCAGGGCTCTATATACTGCAGATTCTTTCTTCCACAGAATATACCACTGTTTGCATCTTCTACATCAGCACACAGTTTTCAGCCTTGCTGTCTTTCCTACTTTTGCTGCCATCCTGAGAAGCCAAGAAGAGGTTTACCCTTTGCTCCTATAGGACTGCAGGCTGCAAGAGGTAAGAACTTTGGTTTCAAAGGGGAAGATAAGCACTGCACTAGAAAATGTCTCAGAGGCACATAAAATTTCTGGTGTTTGCAGGTTATATGCTGGAAGATATATAGAAAGACCAGCTTGCATACAATGAAAGAGCATTTTCATATCAGAAATTTATACTTAAATTGGTCTGTAAAGTAAATATAAAATCCACAGAACATACCAATTTTCTTTTGCATTCTACTCTTCATGAACAACTTTTATACAAGTACATGATGCTCAATTTTTTTGCAATTTATGATGCTCAATGATGCTCAATTTTTTTTGCAATGTATGTGAAAATGCTCTAATAAATGGAAGCTAAACAAGCACAAAATGCACGTGACAAACTATTCATGCTCCTCCAGTGAACTTTTGTCTCTCATTTCAGATCTGGGATTTCTCCTGTTGATAAAATGTTCTTACCATTATGATTTTAAAATAAGCCTGTTTTTCCCAACCAGAACTCCCTTGATCTCAGAAGCTAAGAGATTCCAGGGGACCTAATAATAATGCTTTGAGGTTGCCTTTAATTTATTGTAAAGCCACCTAAATATAGAAATAGAAACCTTTCCAGTAAATGAATGCATTTAGCTGATTAAGCACATTATAGAATGCTTGTAAAAGCATCAAGACTTTGTGAAAACCATAACTATCTGTAACAATCGGACACATAATATGACTGAACCCCACACCAGCTTAATGCACAGAACGCAATTTAAGCTGGAAGTTGGGTGCAAAGTTGCACTTATCATCAATGTTATGGATTGCTGCCAACTGAAAAACAAGTATAACCCAGCAAGATCTCTTGGAACAATTGCACTAGTAACACAGTCCAAGAGAATTTGGCAAGTCAATAACCTGTTTAATGATTCTGAGATTTTAAATTGTACAATTTAAGGTTCAACTACCAATAACAAAGTTTTTTCCAAAAGCATAAAAGTTTTAAATAGCTTATATTCTTTTTAAAAAACTGCAGTAATGTGTTAGTGAAAGACATAAGAGAAATTGCTTTTCAAGCCTCTTCTATGGACATTCCTCCATCTTAGAGAGATGGGAAGACCAGAACTACATTGTGAATGTTTTAGTAAGGTGTGTAGGGATAACAGTTTCCAAAAAACTTTGAGGAAGGTTCACTTCACATGACATGGCACTATAGGGAGGCTGTTTGAAATGGTAAGCAGTGAAGAACTGTTCCAATTCAGCAGTTTTTCCCCTGTTGCGATACATTCAGACTGTGGCAGCCTCATGGAAGTTGATTTCTCCAGGCCACAGCATTGAGGCAGCCTCTGGACAAATGCCAGGTTAAGCTGCCTCCATGTGCCAACCATTTTGATTATAATGTTGTGTTCAGTACTAAAATATACAATGAGTCCATTGTGCAATCTATTTAAATCAATATATTAAGGAAAGTATTGCTACATATTCTTCATGATGTTAATGAAACTTGAAAATATGAATAGTGTGTAAATGGTTAGCAGGATCCCAATGAGTGTCAGTTAATTGTGCCAAGGACACTTGCTAAAGGAAGCATATAACACAGTGTAGGAAGCATTCTGATGCTGAAAAGTTAGTGTGAATTAATCAGTGAATTATGCACGACTGTGAGTAGGATGCAAGTGTGCACCTTGATTTCATGTCAGCCATCAAAATGTAACTATGAAACACGAGGAATGAATTCTTGCAACTCTGAGGAAACATAATTAACCAGGTTTTCTTTAGTATTTTGTAGGGCAATGTTCTTTCCTCTGGGCAGCCTTGAAAGCTGAATAAAAATAATAGGCAACCTGGTGCATATGAAAAACTTTGGGGCACAATCTACTCAAGAGTGTTTGTTCAAGCCTGATTAAAATACAAAAGGGTGCAAGAAAGGATGAATTCTTTGAGGTGGGGAAGGCAATCCCTTATTTCCTCTCTTTTTGAAATGCTTTACTAGAGAGCACTCTGTGGTCAAATGAAGGAATGACACATCATGCTATTACAAAGGATTTGTGGGTATGGATTAGTGCCAAAGTTTGATCCAAATGACATTTGGCTTTCAGTTTTTTCAAAGGCAAGCAACCACTGCTTATTTATCTCAGAATACTTTATAGAAACCAGGGTTTATTTTGTACAGGCATGGCAGAGGTGAACTAATAGTGAAATTTGAAGTGCATTTAATCAGAAATCTAAAGGCCAACATGTCTTACTCTCCAGTAAGTGAATTTAAGATTTCAGTCAATGAGCAGAATTCAGTTGGATACTCTCACTAATGACAATTATATGATGCTTGCATAAGAAACCTATATCACAATGCCAATATAGCTTTGGTTAGCATGCCAGTTTTTCAAAGAATTCCAAGTTAGAGGTCCCTTATGCTGGCAAAACATGATTTGTATTAATTTTTGTGTCCAACTGAATGCTGCCCTCAGTCTGCATAATACCTCTGTTATTCAGGCTAGGATGATTAAAGACCACAGGCTTTTCATTTTTCCCCATTGCAATCTCCTCTGCGTGTTTTTGTAACATTCAGCCCACCCAAGGCATAGATAGAT
Organism: Varanus komodoensis; assembly: GCF_004798865.1. Classification (NCBI taxonomy): domain Eukaryota; kingdom Metazoa; phylum Chordata; class Lepidosauria; order Squamata; family Varanidae; genus Varanus; species Varanus komodoensis. The sequence goes on from NW_025335268.1 coordinate 92,439,528, forward strand.
TATAGAGAAAGTGGCCAGGATCCAGAAAGGCTTGTGTATGCATGCATGCAATTGTGAACAGGCGTAAAATTTAGGATATATGTCCTGCTGGCAACCTCCCTTTTCACTTCAAGGAGTGCTAACTTGAAGAGTTGGTGGGTTCCAAAAGTGAAAAGCATCCCCAGGTATACAAAACACAAAACATACTACTTTGCATCCTTGCCAGTAATCCTCAGAAATATAAGCAAACAGCAGGCCTGGCTATTTTCCATGTTGCCTCCTTGGCACTATAACATTCTTCCCTAGTTTTTTATTTTTCTTGATTATTTCAGGTTTCACAAGCTACAGTGAAGAATGAACAGTCAGGCAGATGCTTCAGGTCTCTTCTCCAACACTTCCCTGGAAAGTTCAGAACAATGTGGCAAGGAGACCCATATGGAAAATGTCCTTTTTGCTACTTTCTACCTGGTGGATTTCATGCTAGCCTTTGTTGGCAATGCCCTGGCTCTTTGGCTTTTTATTCGGGACCAAAAGTCAGACACCCCAGCCAACATCTTCCTGATGCATCTTGCTGTGGCCGATCTGTCTTTTGTGCTAGTTTTACCAACCCGGTTGGTATACCACTTTTCAGGCAATCACTGGCCATTTGGAGAGATCCCGTGCCGACTCACAGGCTTCCTTTTCTACCTCAACATGTATGCCAGCATCTACTTCCTCATGTGCATCAGCATAGACCGCTTCCTAGCCATTGTACACCCTGTGAAGTCTCTCAAACTCCGCAGGTCACTCTATGCCCACTTGGCCTGTGCTTTCTTGTGGGTTATAGTTGCTGTGGCTATGGCCCCTCTTTTGGTCAGTGTACAGACAGCAGAAATGAACAACACCACCATCTGCCTGCAGCTCTATAGAGAGAAGGCTTCTCGCCATGCTCTTGTGTCACTAGCTGTGGCATTTACCCTTCCATTTTTCACTACTGTCACTTGCTACTTATTGATCATTAGAAGCCTGAAGAGAGGGAACCGAATTGAGAATCATCTAAAAGAAAAGGCCATCAAGATGATAATCATGGTTCTTATGATCTTCTTGGTCTGCTTTGTGCCCTATCATATCAACCGCTACATTTATATCCTCAATTATGATGGCGTGAAGACTTCTTGTGAAATGCAGCGGATCCTGGCTCTTGGCAATCGCATTACTTCTTGCCTCACCAGCTTAAATGGTGCACTAGATCCTGTCATGTATTTTTTTGTTGCTGAGAAGTTCCGTGAAGCTTTGTGTGGTTTGTTTTGCAGCAAACGGGCTGCAAGGCTAACTTCAAGTTGTGAAGGGAAAACAAATGACAGTTCCTTAAGTGCTAAATCTGAACTGTAAATATAAGAAAACAAGTGTTATTATGCAGTGTTATTAAGTCCCCCAAACAACCAAGTAGTGTTTCTTTACAGAGCTGTACAGGCAGATCTCATGCTTCATTTCTGAGAAAACAAAGGAAAAGACAAGCGCTAACGGGGAGAACAGTGGTGGATGATTTGTCACTTCTGAAGAAGATGCCCCACCTATTTTCCACCTCTTTGTTCCAGTGCTTCTTAGTTTCAAACAATCTCCCCCACTGGTTTCAATTGGAACTGAGGTGCCCAATTCTGGGACCTCTCAGGGAATGGAGAGCTTTGGATCCAGTGAATTCAAGGCTGTCCCTGCCTGCACAGGAATGCTGTGACTACCACTGATGGTAAATCGATTGCTGTAGAGCCCTCTATAACCATACTGTGGCCTCCAGGGCAGATATCCTCCACCTGTATCTCCAAGAATTCTTCTTTGCCACTGAGACACTTCTACTCCATCAAGATTCCCTCCGAATATAGGGGTCAGCACTACTTTAATAGCCTTTGTTCAAAGCATCCACCAGTAAGTACTAATTCACAGTGGACGATATACTACAATACAGCTGCGCTTCTCCTTGTCTGGTCTTAATACAAATAATGGAATAACTGGAGATTAAAAAATAATACAAGTACTAAATACTGCAATTACTTCATAAAATAATTTTGCATTGAAAAATGTTAGTCCTTTCAGATATCTAACAAGTAGACTACACAGCTAGGATACAGCTATCCTGACATCCACAGCTTATCCTCTGATTCTAATTTTGGCATTCTAGAAAGACTAGAAATTTAACTAAATTGCCCAATTTTGCAGTTCAAAACTGACCAAATTTTAAAAATGTATTCAATAGCTAGGTATATATTGCTCCAAGAACATTGTGAATGTTGATTCTGATGTGTCACAATAAGTTATGGTAACTTTACCACAGCTACAAGAAAGAGAGAATATTTTGATTCTCCATGTTGTAGAAATAATTGTCTCTGTCATTTTTTCCCCTTATATACCATAAATGCTATGTCACAATTTAAAGGTACAATCCTTTGGATGTTTTGTCAGAAGGCTTGCCTATAACATAGGAGTGGTAGGAATTGTTTCTGTCTAAAAAGGCACCCTAGAGCTCTTATTTGTTAGGGTCTTCATTGCAGGTATTATTTTCAATAACATGTTCTGAACAAAAATTATATTCTGTGTCTGTTTTTATGTGACTGTATATAATTAATGAATTGCCTCTCAGTCATACATGACTCAAAAGGTTTCTAGGGAGCTTTGCTGCAGCTAAATGTGTTCAGTTAACCATTTGCCATGTCACCTTTTTTATGGCGTTGCCTGTGATTTAATGCAGCCTGTACCTACCATCTCTGCAAGGCAATGATCCTCACACCTGAGCAACAACATCAGTACATCTGCCCACTGCATCAATAATATCTCCTGCTGCAATTCTGGCACTTTTTTTTGTTCTCTGCATATTCCAAATTTTATATGCTACACACACAAAAAATCAGTTGTTTTGAATTTCTGTTCCTCATAGTATTTGGGAGAAAAACACTAAATGTTTATCTGTCACATTATGCTTATGCAACTTAGCATCCAACTATAGAATCTTGACCACAATTTAGTGTAACTAAAAACCCTGGGACACAAATTACAACATGTTTACCTTCTTTTAATAGTCTTCATTCTACTAGTTCTACTACATGGAAAATATATATTAAAAAGTTGTTTGTGAAGGTTCATGTTATGAACAAATAAATGATTCTTTCCACTCATAGGTCACTCCAGGAGGTGAGAATGTGAACGCAACTTCCAGATAGAGATCAGATGCAGGAAAGCCTAAAGCTAAGATATGATATAAGTCACTCTTTCTATTTTTACTTCATTGATTTTATGCTTTCTTTAAAAACTTGTTTATATTTTTCACATATCTAAAATACATAAATTCAAAGAGAGAATATATCTTAATTTTAAGCAAATATTCTGCCTATCAATCTGCTACTGGTAAGTGAACTTGACTACATCTTCATGTTTATGTGTTCTCTCTCTCACTGCATCTTGTACAAAATCTTTTGAACAGTTTTAAGAATGGCTCTCTTTTAATTCCTTCTCTAGATATTACCTTTTCATTCAATACTTGCCTATTCTTTCTGACAACATCTATTCCACAATGCATTTAAGAGCCAGCTTCAGATACAAGGTCTCTTCCTGACTTATCTCAGAAGGCTACTTATCATTTTACTCACTCAACATATGCAACTCACCGTTCACATGCTAAAACCATCATGTGAGAGATTAATGTGCATTTGAAAAACACAGTCAGTGCTTTAAGAGAAGGTCTGTGTATACAGTAGCAATTGTTCAGTCTCTGTGCTCATATGTGCATTTCTTCAATGTGTGCTCTTTCTGATTCTCAACCTCGAACTCCCCTTCACCATAAGAAGTGATTCTTTCAAACAAAGAGTGCCTCACTGGAGAGTCAAACTGCATCACCCCATTCTTTAAAAACCCCAGAATTTTTTCATGTTCATGCCCCCTGTCCATTCTTACCTGCCAGCATTCTTCACAAAACCCAAATCAGCAAGAGCCACATTACAAAGCTCACAACGAAAACATTCTGGGTGCCAGTTATTGTTCATTGCCTTGATAACACGGCCAATGATGAATTCACCTTGCAATAGAAACAATACACTGTGATTGGCAACTCTTGTCCTTATTTTACAGATGAGAAATAGGCCCAGTGAGAGTAACGTGCTGATGGCTGCCAACAGAGTCAGATCTAAATTTTCGAGATGCAGCACCCATATTGCCTCCACTGAACCACAAAAGATTATCTTGGTAGGTTCTGAATCTCAGAAACCTTTTGCTTAGAACAGGAATGGAAAACACACGACTTCTGGGCTGCAGGTGCCCCCGGTCCTATTAGGAGCCATCCCCTAAGATTTTTACAACACTAGAAAGGCCAGATTTGGTCTAATCCCTCTGCTCAGTGCATCATCAGTACATTTTTCATCTTAGTATCTCTCCCTCTCCACATACACACAAAGATATGGCTCAAGTATTTGAACTTGGAGAACTTACCACATTCCCCACAGCAGGGTGCAAAAAGCATCTGGAAATCATGTTCACAATACTTTCGCCCTTCAAACTGTAATAGAGATGCAGGGAAATATATCTTTACACAATGTCCAGTATTTATAAAACTGTTCTTGCTATTGTCAGTCATATATAGGGACCTTGTAGCTTCTGCAAGCTTTATTACACAGCACTCTTCCAATCACTGAAACTTCTAATGTGATTTAGAACTCTTATGTGCAAATTACTATACCAATGCATCTTCCTTTGGAAGAAATGATGCTTAAGAAAGAACCACAGCAAATATTCCTAATGCAACAAAAGATAGCTCGGTGTTTTAGTAACAATATTCCTTAATCTGACTGATAGACACCTATTAGATCAGGGCTTCTCAAACTTTTCCACCAGGGGCCAGTTGAAAGCTGCCGGTGCTGGGCGTGGGCCAGAAATGTGGTGCCGGCGGTGTGCGCGGGCTGGCGCGGGGTGAGGGGCAAAACAAGGTGAGGCAAGGTGAGGCGCGGGTGGGCACGTGCCGCTAGGTGGGTGCATGAGGCAGCAGCTTGCTCGCTTGGAGATTTTCTCGCTTGGAGATCGTTTTCTTGCTTGAAGCAAACCGCATGCACAGTGGATCGAAAGGGGCATGGCAGGCCGGATCCAGCCCCCGGGCCATAGTTTGAGGACCCATGTATTAGACTCTCAGTATGTGAGACTTTCCAATCTGAATTATATTGATTTATATGTTTCATTGAGATTAATTAATTAATTTTAGTGAACAGCGGCTGGGCTGGAAGATCTTAAAGTCTCTTCCTGCCCTACATTTCTATAGGATCAATATTGTGCAAGAAAATTTTAAAAGGGGAGATGAGCGTTTCCCTCTCAAGTCCTTCTTTATTGCTTACGCTGGCCTAATTCAAGGTATAAACTGTGGTTTGCAGTTACATGAATCAGCCTTGGACTTGTCAGTTCCTCTCCCACTCTCCGCCTCCAGCACAGTTGCATGGGGATTGGAAGCTCTGGCATACGTTTTTGATTATTTGCAGTTCAGCAC